>NC_056699.1:11896325-11963825 GCF_018831695.1 Puntigrus tetrazona
ATGTTCTAAGAGATTGTATGTGTGTGTGTGTGTGTGTGTAAACAATCATGTATGTGTGTTTGAATCACTCTTTCTCTTTCTCACTCATTTTATCAGCAGCTATTCTTAGAAGATGCCATGTGAAAATTTTAAAAAGCGTTTCCTCGGATTAGTCTCCATCGCTACTGAGGAGTAGGAGGAATTTGGATACGAGGCATAATAAAATATATGCAACAGAGAAACACAATACTGTATTACTGGGCTTGTTCTTGTGAAAACTGTTATTGTTATGTCTTTAGTCGTATATTTGCTGTGCTCTTCATTTGCATAAAGTGTGGCGGTTGCCCTGTAGTTATTTGTCACGGTGTTTGTGCTTAATCAGTGGAATTGTGATGTTTTTATTACAGTGTTTTGCTGTGCGCTCTCTTGGCTGGGTAGAGATGGCTGAAGAGGACTTGGCCCCCGGTAAAAGCAGCGTCGCTGTTAACAACTGCATCCGTCAACTGTCTTACTGCAAGAATGACATACGAGACACCGTTGGCATTTGGGGAGAGGTGAGATATGGCACTCAGACTAACAAGATTTTCAAGATTCCATTCTGATCGACCAGCGGTACATGATTCTAGTAGTCTAAATTGATCTTTTTAGTCAAAAATGTACACAAAGTTATTAAACACGTGTTGTATCATCTTGAAAAAAGAAAAGGGGATAAAACACAAGGATAGCAGAAAGGATAAAACAAGAGGGAGAGATGAAAATGTCATGCAGAAAAAAAGCAAGTGAATAGAAGAGGAAGAGGAAGAAAGAGAGTTTAATCTGTTGTGACAGTACACAGGAAGAAAGCCTCTGTTCTCCTCCTGCCTTTTATTTTCTGGTCTGATCATTTATTCATTACTTTCAACACACATACAAGCACAAGCATCCTTATAGTAGCCTGTGACATTGATTCCAAAGTCCGAGTTGCCTGTGTAGGCTATATTTTAGGACATCCCGGGTGCACTTCTGACTGGTTTCAGAAGGCTTCTTGGATGCCTTTATTCTGATCAAATTCTAAGGCAGTATTGCATTTATCCTTCATGGAAAAATTCTATGAAAAATGAGAAAATCTAAAAAGTTATCTGCCTCGAAACAGTAGTCAAGCTAGAGTGTGTTTTGTTTAAAATGAAATGGATTCTGAAATACAAGCATTTCATTTAGTGGCAAAAGGCATGGAAAAAAGTACTTTACCCATGGTGGTGTATTTAGGAAATCACTTGACAGGTGATGAACATGATAACGTTAGGCTACTGTGTGCTCTGTTTCAATTGTGCTGTATGTATAAAATGACATGGATTACAATATACTTCAACAGTAGGGTTTAACGCCACACAATCATGACAGTTTGGTCATTCTTCATTTTTAATGTCATTGTTCAGTATGGTTTTGGTACAGCATTGGGGAAAAACAAAACAAAATTAAACAATGGTTTACTGAACAAACAAATTGCTCTTTATTTTAAATAAATTCATTTGTAATTAAAATTTTCTTAAGGATAAAAATCTACCTCAGCTGCTTTTACACTGTTATAAGGTTACAATTAACAGCAAAGCCAAAAAAACATAAATTCAATCACTATTTTTGTTTTAATATAATAATTAACACTCAAAAAAATATGCAAACATGTAAATTCTTTCCATGGTTTAAACACCGACTGAGCAATTACATTAGGCATGAGATGTTCGTTTATGTTTATTTCACTAGTAGTAAAGGCTCAGCAGACATAACAGAATTTGTTGGTTGTATTTCTTGAAAAAATGCACATAATTTGAAATATAAGGCTTGCATTCTTATCAAAAGTAACAATATTTAAAACCGGAAGTGTCCAAAGAAGTTACACTCTTTTACAATCTGCCTATGTAGGCATTGGACTGCAAGAAAACGCACAAGGTTTAACCCTTATCCTGTCTTGCCACATTGTACTTGTGTGTTCAGGGGAAGGATATGTACCTCATTCTGGAGAATAACATGCTGAATCTGGTCGACCCAATGGATCGTAGCGTCCTACACTCTCAGCCAATCGCAAGCATCCGCGTGTGGGGCGTCGGCCGCGATAATGGAAGGTAAGCACTGGTTGCCATGGCAGTTTGTGCTTTTATGGGTTGGTTAAGGAGAACATGTTAAATGATGAAGGGTTTATGAAATGATTAATAAATGACAAACTGAACAAAACTGAATGATTAATAGCTCACTCTTTATTTATGAAAATGAGGGAGGTGTTTCTAAAATTCTCTTGGAAACTGCACAGATGGGGCAAAAAAGGATTTTTTATCAGTTAAAACTTTACAGCTCTCAGCCGCCACAAACATCATCAGGGACTTATTTACGAAGAGCTAATTTACTTTGCTGATCCTGATCGGCTGACTGGTCATCTACCAACACTAATAATGTTAAATCTCTGTGACCCACTGAATGTTAGTTTAAAGCTTTACAATCTTTTTGAATAAGTCATTTTTGCCCAGTTAAATCAGATAAAGAGCCTTTCAAAAACTGAACTGACCTACAAACGATATTGAATGGATGTACATTTAAACATTATAGTCCTTTTCACAATCTTCAGGGAAATGCTATATATCAAATAACAAAAAATTATATCTTTGTATTTTCAGCCTTTTGACAATATTTGATACATCACAATATTCATAAGTTTTTCAGGGCGTTTAAAAGTGTGTGTTTTTTTCAGTTAGTGTTGCCAAGTATTTTCAAAATGTTAAATGTGACAAGTTAAATGTACAAAATTCAATAATTTAGTAACTGTTTTCCTCACAGTTTTTCCATTATATAGCTAATCATTAGGAAGGAATAATGCTATGTAATAATTGCCACGCGTGTGCAGTGTTGGGATTTTTAAAAATGTATATATTACAGTTTATATATTACAAGTTACCCTATTTAAAATTTTCAATTACTTTAATAAAGTAATGTAACAAGTTACATTTTTTACTTTTTGATTACTTTTCTAAATTTCGAATGTTTTCAACAGTTAATCATTTTCAAACATGCAAACCAGGCAGGGTTAATATGTAACAGAAGAACTCAACACTGATTCAAATCCTTCATCGCTTGAATCAAGATGATAATGTTTTAATTTTAAAGAAGACATTAGATGCAAAATTCACTTTTTTCATGAATGGTCTTAGCAGTGTGTGGACAAAACCCTCCTACAATGATAAAAATTCCACTCCGTTTCTCTCTCAAAACCTCAGTCATTGTTTGGTTTTTTTTATTTGATTTTCTGAGCGGTATGATAGTAGCAGTATCATATTGCTCAGTGTGTAGTATTACCATATCTTCGCTCTAAGCCAGTTGTACAAAGTCCATAATTTTCAGCTGTAGTGACAATGTCTTTAAGCAATGCAGGTGTTTTGTAGTTTTGTGATTGGAAAAAAAAACAAGAATCTTATTGTTCTCTCCACGAATTAGTTTTGTTTTTGGTGGAAACGCGTCACCGAATACACCTAAATTTGACTGCGCAAGTAATTCTTCTCCAGATGGTTTTCTGAACAAAAAAACTATTTAAGGCAGGGTTTTGTTGAAAGGTAAAAAAAAAAGTAAAATAAAATTCAAGGATAGACCAGTACCCATTGTCCATGATCCAGCTGCACCTCCTAAGAAGTAAGTCTCACATTTTTTTATGATTATTTGCAAGTCTCTTCTTTACTCTTCCATGAGAGTGAAGGGAGGGTGAACAGAGCTTGGAAGAAGACCACAAAGTATCATAACGACTTGTGGAAAATGGGTATTAAAAAACAACCACTACAAAATCAAGACTTACTTTAAGATCATTCTGAGGTTAAATACATATTTAAATACAATTTTTGCATAGCTATGACAGGAAACACTGGAATCTAACAATGCCTTGACAAAAAAGCAAAAACAACAACAACAACAAAAAAACCCAGTTCATCTTAAAGGTGAAGCATAGCTGTGCCTAAACCCATTTAGGAAATAAAATCGTTATTGAATAAGCATGTCCTGTGTTCCTCAAACACTGGTGTTTCATATTTTGAAAGAAATCAATTAAATCTCTATGCAGGAGTGTGTGTGAAAAAAATCAGATGTAACCCCTTTGTAATCCTTAACTTTTTCTAAAGTAACTAATTTAATTGCACATTTTTACTCAATAACTGTAACTGATTACAACTACTTTTATTTTGTAATTAAATTATGTAATTCCATTACATGTAACTAGTTACTTCCCAACACTAAGCATACATTGTTATAATTATCAGTATTTAATAGCATTATTTCATATATATTTACTAAATATTTTTGTTACAATTTGATTATTCAAATAATGGCCAGCAAAAACTTTCATGAACATTTTTGAGCGATGACAATAAAAAAAATGGTCTTATTTGCTGAATATTTTCTAATTTTATATTATTAGTAAATATAAAATATATATTGTGACTATTCAGTTTAGCATATTTCGTGTAGCATGTGTGCTGTGATTTCTTCACATTTAAGTTTAATTCAAGATTTAAGATCTGCAAATGTCAGCACCTGTGACTTTCCTCACACGCTCATCATCTGTACCAGATTTCACTTAATGCATCTCTGTTAATGCATTCTGATATCGAGACACTCCTCCAGATTCTTCAAGCTAAAGGTCACTATGTAATGATTCTGGATTGAAGAAGTCACCCCAGTGAAAGGAGGACAGAAATAAAAGATTGATGATTGAGAGACAAGTGCTAATGAAAGTTTAATCCAGTGTTATAGGGGCTGCCCGTATGTGTATGGGTAGAGTGTTTCTGAGGTCATCCAAATGTTTCATATGAATCTCACAAACGCTGAAGAGTTTTGCTCTTCCTGCTTTAGTCCCTGAAGAGCTGACTGGTATGTGTGTGAGTGTGTGTGAATGATGCAGGGGTGGAATGCAGCATACTTCATCGGGGATGCTGAATCACAGTTTTGCCTCACTGAGTGTAAGCAGTACCACAGTCCGGCCAGCAGGTGGCACTGCTCATATGTTCTCTCTACAGGAGTTACGCTTTAGGCTGGGCTTTTTTGAATTTATTGTGTAGTCTGCATGTGCAAGCATGTGTTCGCATGTGATCATTGTGTCCTCCTATGCTAATACTCCACTAAGCCCATCAGTAGCATTTTCCTCCCAGGACCCTGGAGGAGGTTACCGTAGCGACAAGCGAAACGGGAGGGGGAGGGTAGAGGGAACGTTGGGATTGGATGGAAGGAGAGAGAGCGAAAATGAGAAGGGGGTAAAAAAAGAGAGAGATTGAGCGTAGAGAGGTGAGCTGCATGTTTTTAACAGAGCAGAGAATGAGACGAGGAGGTGAAAATCTGTAGAAGAGGGGTACCGGCATAATGCTATAGCAGGAAAAAAACACATTACTTTATAGATGTGAGTATTTTTCTCTTTTTATGTCCAGTATTTTTCATTATTTACTCTGTAGGTCACCTCATTTTACAGTATCCATGAAAAAAACGTAAGTCACTTTTTTTCTACAGTATGACATTTGTTCTTGAGTAGCCTACAGCTGAAGTATTTAGTGCAGTGAGAAAGGATGAATTAGTAGGACTGTTAGAAGGTGGAGTGGGTGGAATTTCTCCAGATGGTGTGAATGAGGAGGAGGAGATTTCAGTACTTGAGAATTAAGGATGAACTGTATGTGTTGTTATTTACTGTGGTGAGGATAGTATTGTGGAGTACTGCGTGTTCAGTTATTAAAGTAGGTCACGGCAAGATGTTCACGTCACTAAATGGGTTACATTTGAAAGAGACTGCAACTTCCTTGCGTGTTCCCTGAGATCAGGCCTTCCCTCTGATACCATCCCACACATCCACGCAAACTAGCACACAAGCCTTTTTTTTTTTCGAATTCCTTAGGGGAACCTCAGGGTTCTGTTCTCGGTCCATTTGCGTTGTTCCTTGTACCTCCTTGGAGTTTCTCCTTGACCCCTCCAGCACATTTCTTGTTTGAATCCTGCTGAGGTATTGTAGAGCTGCCCGTTTTAAACAGGTTTACCAGCTTGGAGTTCATTCTGGACATTGAAGCATCGAGTGCACTGAGTTCACCTGGTTTTATTCTCTTTCTCTCTCTCAGTCTGTTAAATCTCTAATTATCACACTTTTGCATATTCATGTTTTTTATTGGCTGCACTCCGAGAGCCTCATGTTGAGGTGTCACATACATTGTGATAAATGTCTGAATCCTCATCACACCTGCTGGTCTCGTTTTCCTCTCTCTTCTCTCTTATTTTCTCTTCATACATAAATACCCGGGTTTGGAAAAATACAATGCTTCTAAAAATAAATCCTTACTTGAAATGACAATTTTCACAGCGGTTGTTAAGATATGCCACATCTTTTTGTAATGCACATATTTCGTGTATGCACATACCCGTTTATGAAATACAAGGAATACATGTTTCTGTGTCACTCCTTCATAATACACACGTTGTTGCATTGAATTGTGTGACATTGCACATGATTTATGCAGAAATGAGTTTTCCTTATGTTTCATTAATGGGCTTTATTGTGTGTATTTTCTCATCATGTTTTTTTATCTTTTACTTGACTGCTTTCCGGGACTCAGAGAGAGGTAAATTGATTTACCCTTTTGTTGCTTGTATTCTGCCTGGATGTTATCTCTTGCAGGTCATTGTGTTCATAATAGTTTATTTTTGGTGGAAATGTTAAAGAATGTGTGTAATACAGCTGGAGGTGTAAGTTTAGAGACACTCGTTCATCAGTCAGCCACGTGCACCTGCATATAGTAGGTGAGGTGTGTGCATTTTATCCATGGGTATATTTTGCAGCATTTTTTGTTTATTTGAAATGTGGGTGAGTTTCTTTTAGTAACTGATTGTTTTAAATTGATTGTCTCTTAAAACTAAAACATAATCCATCAGGATACACACAACCACATTCACAAGTCTTTTAGTTTGTAATCATCTGCACAGTTTTTGATGTAATGTTTAATGTTGTGTTAAAGTAATTCCATTCAATTAAACTTACTTTGATTATTGCACATTACTGGATTTAAATGTTCCATGTATTAAAAATAATAAAAAAATGTTTTGAAAATGAAAAAAATATAATATCTTGGCCTCTATCCATTCTGGTCTGTAATTTTTTGGTGTCCAAAACAAAGTCCTGCATTTTTCTAGTACAGTATGCTGATTGGAAATATAAGAAAATGGCTTGTAAAATGTGTTTCATTCTGACTTTAAACAGCTGTTTACGTATGATTTAATCTTGTTTCATTTTAATTGTGTGCAAACAGGGATTTTGCATATGTAGCGCGAGATAAGGACACCCGGATATTAAAATGTCATGTGTTCCGCTGTGACACCCCTGCCAAAGCCATCGCGACAAGTCTGCACGAAATCTGCTCCAGGGTGAGAGCTAAATGCTACACACACAACATCCAACACTAAATGATCATCAATGACCCATTCAAAACAGCGTAACACCAACATTGCATTAGACTGCAGCCTGAACCACTGACGGTCTCAAGTCTGTGCGCACGGATAGAGCACGGCAGAGGAGGAAGAAATAGGGTTCACATTCTGTTTAGGCTGCTGATTTAGGGCAGAGAGTTTAATGAGTTCGATTTCTGTGTAATAGATCATGGCAGAGCGCAAGAATGCCAAAGCTATGGCTGGAGGATCCTTACAGGACAGAACACATGCTGGGCTCGACGTCCCTCTACAAGGTAACACAGTATGCTTTTACATGTGCCTCTGTTGAATAATAGGTTTGTGTGTCTATGTGTGTGTGTTAATGTGTGTGTTGTGTGTTCCCCTTAGCAGAGTTCCCCACACCAAAGACTGAACTGGTGCAGAAATTCCAAGTGTTATATGTCGGCATGATGCCCGTTGCCAGACCTATAGGTGAGCAATCACTTTTATGCTCTTTTTTTTGTGCTCACATTTAACGCATATTATCCTCCCCGGACTCTACACTTTTTACTGGATTTCTGAATAAATTGATCATAAAATTGAACAATTTAACAAAAGAGGAACACATGTTTTTTCATTGTTTATTAAAAAGCAGCGTGAACATTCACAGTGCAGGGTAAATGTAAATTGTTATTTAATAGCTTGTTGACCTTCCTCCAAATCAGCCATGCAGGACTGTCAAACGTTTCACTGCAAAAAAATGGCTTATCTTACTTAGCATTTTTGTTCTAGTCAAAATATCTTACATCTTAAATCAAGGTACTTTTACTAGATAATCGAAATGTCTCAGGTCTTGTTTCCAGGAGACAAAAATCTAAATTAGGTGCATTTTGCTTATATAGTAAAAGTATCTTGATTTAAGAATTTAGTGCAGTGTTGGAACCATTCCTCCTCAACAATACATTTTGAGATATCCGGTGTGCATCCTTTTTTGGGGTCATGCTTTTGTAACCCTTTCCGGCTTTATGCAAGACAACAATTCATCATCTTAAGTGTTCTGAGATGTCTTTCGTTGGATGGTTCATGTCATACAAACGCATCTTGTGAATAGTAAACTTTGTGATTGTTGTTTTCTGGGGCAGGGTGACTTTGACCTTGTCTCATTGATTGTTCTCCAGCTTAGATGACTTCTGACTCCTGATAGTTTTTGACACTACATAGAGTGTTACTGAAAGCATTGTTTATCTGTAGCAGACTGCATTAGTTTATTGGAAAAGTTAAACTTTTTTATGTTGAAATATAAAAAAAGGATGAAGGTACGCACATGCAAAATGTCTTGGTCAGTTGCAAGATCAAAAAGATCAAAAGCTCTGCACACTGTTAATTGTGGAAATGCAGATAAATGCAAGGAGGTTCACATACTTTCTCTGGAACTGTACATGCAATTATAAGGTCAGACGTTCTTGTTTTCTAGGCATGGACATCCTCAACGGTGCAATAGATAGTTTGATAACATCATCAAATCGAGATGACTGGGTCCCTGTGATGCTGAATGTAGCCGATGCAACAGTCACAGTCATCAAAGAAAAGGCAATTCAATTCTTTCACTCGTTAAAACGCTAATAGCTGTGTGTTTTATTAAAGTGCAACTTTTTGTGGTAACACAGTTATTCGAAAGAGCTGATGTATGATTATTGGTGTCATAAACTATATTAGGAGGAAGAGGAGGTCCTGGTGGAGTGTCGTGTGCGCTTCCTGTCGTTTATGGGAGTTGGGAAAGATGTGCATTCATTCGCATTCATCATGGACTCTGGGAACCAGCACTTTGAGTGTCATGTGTTTTGGTGTGATCCTAATGCTGGCAGCGTGTCAGAGGCTGTTCAGGCAGCATGCATGGTGAGTTATAACGGTTCAACACCATATCAAAAATATATATACTATAGCTTAATAAAAAAGGAAAACATCAATGTCAAGCTGGGCTATATAGCTGTCTATGTCTATGTCAGTCTACTCTGTGTGTGTGCGTGTGTATGTATATACACATGTAACATAATGTTCATATACATCAGATTTCTTATTTCAGATAAATGAAAAATGTATCAATTATCAGCAACTGTTTTCAACACTAATAACTGTAGGAAATCTTGTAGGTTTCTTGAACACCAAATCAGCATATTAGAATGATTTCTGAAGGATCATATGACAGACTAGTGGAAAACTAATGATGCTGAACATTCATTCAGACATAATGATGCCATCGCAGGAATAAATTACATTAAACTAGAGAACAGTTATTTTAAATAGTAGTAATATTTCTTAACATTACTGAATTTGTGATCAGACTTTCAAAAACATTCAAATTGTTGCTGTTTATTAACTACCGTATATATTCTTATATATTAATAACCATAGCCATAAACAGCTACCTTAATAAAATTTAGCGAAACCTTAAAAGTCGCAATGTTGCTTAACCGCTGTAAATGTCTGATTCATCATCCATCTGGTGTTCAAACAACAACCCAACCTAAGCCTAACCCATTCTATTGAACGTTTATGTGATAATCAGATCTTTAACATCAGCCGGTTACGTAAAATTCAACGCATGAATTCACCCACTCACTTCTTCTTCTCGTTTTCTTCTTTGTCTCCGCAGTTGAGGTATCAGAAGTGTCTGGTGGCACGCCCTCCATCTCAGAAAGCCTGCTCACAAGCACCCCCTGCTGATTCGGTCACCCGCCGCGTCTCCACCAGCGTCAAACGCGGAGTTCTTTCCCTCATCGACACGCTCAAACAGAAGAGACCAGTCACTGAGCTCCCCCAGTGATCTGACACACAAGCACGCATTCTCACCGTCACGCTCTGCATGCCAATAGCTATCAGAATGTCCTGTACATATCTGTCCAGTCACTCGATGGAGACGAAGCAAAGCTCGAGGAAATTCTGAAACAAAGTAATTATCAAATGAGCTGATGCCAAGAAGTACACCCTTTACTCGCACACTCACGAACACGCACTTACTCCAGTATCTACAAGCCTCTCTCTTCCGTCTCCCATATGTCGGTCATGCGTATATCTGTTGGGACTGTACCCAACAGGCTTCGCCCATCTGTAACACCACCCTATCCGGACAAAGCCTGCTCTAAAGAGATCGTTTGAAGAAAGCTTGTGTAGTGCGGCTGCTTCGATCGATCGAGCTTCTTCATATCGTCACAGTTCATCGCTGTCGCATGACCGTATGTGTGTTTAGAGGAGCTTGGTGCTGCTTTATTTGCTAACGGATAAAAGCTATTTCTGTTGCATTCTTTACTATCCTGATAAACACAAAATAAGAAGAATGAGAGGAACTGTGCATCGTGTTCCATTCAGTGTCGGATGAAGGATGTTATTACTTGATATCTTCTGATCAAGGTGCTCCAATGTTCAGTGCTCAAAATTTTAGTCCGCTGTTGATTGGCTGCAGTGAAGCGACGTATGAAGCACAACTCGTGTATAAGTTGCTTCCAAACTAAGCATATCTCTATCGGCCACCGCAGTAAATTCGCATGATTAATTGAGAAATCGTTCGCCCTCGAGTGAAATTACCAATGAAATGGATTCCTATTAAAACATTGGTAAATGTGACCGTACCTTTTGGCGAAGAAACAACCCTACGTTACATTAGCATTGCATACATGTCTACAATGAAGTCTTGCAACCAAATTGCGGAGAAAAAAACGCCACTGCACAAAGTTCGAGTTCAAGTGCACTTTTCCAAGTGGGAAGATGGAAATCCCAACTCTTTCAGCTGAGTGAAACGTGTTTAACGTTGAAATACATCGCCATGTTTTCTTCAAGAAGCTCTGCTGACATATTCATCTCCGCCAGAAGTTGTTGAGGAGGCTTGGAAAAGACGCAGATATGAAACAAATCATCAGACTTCCCATAAACTTGTTGTGCATTAACACAGGTGGAAGGACATTACCTGTTCAGTTTAGTGTGTAGATGTAAAGTATGAATGTGCTTTTTATATTTCCAAAGTGAAATTGCCTCTTTTTTTTTTTTCCTTTGAAAGAGAGAATGTTTTGGAAGAGAATTGAATTACTCAAGGAGCAAAATACAGGAGGCGGCAACTTTGCCTAGAGTCAAACAGTTCAGTCGTGTCAATTCTGCTTTGAACCCCAGCGTAGTGCTTACTTCCTCAAGAGGCTCTCCAGTGACTGAATGTCAAAAAATATCTGACTAATAGGAACTATTTGCAACAGATCCAAGTTAGTGAAAAAAAAACTCCTGAGCTATTTCAGTTCTGGCATCCATTCCTGACGTTTGGATGTCATTAGTGGCTCTACATGTCCTGGTTGCGCTTCACAAACATTTCCCCCCCCCCGCACGTACCTACGTGGTCTTGCTGTACTCCTAGACTTACCCTTTCTTTCACAAGGGTTTTGACGAGTCACTTATGTGTGTACATATAGTATCTATATATAGCAAACATCATATCATAAGGCTTTATTTTTTGAATTTCAGATACTTTTATTTTGTCATGTTTTGTTTGTTTTGGTCATACTTGCCTTGGCATGTCTCGTGATCCCGTTTATTCTGGCCATACTGTAAAAAAAAAAAAAAAAAAAAATCACGTATGTGTTGTAGATAAACCAACTGACAAAACAAAGAAAAGAAGACGAGTGAAAGATGGTAGAGATTGTGAATATGAATTTATTTTATGGTCCTTTTTAGGAGAGCTAGCTCTAGAGGAGGAGATGTGAACCGTAAGTGTCTATCTATGCATTCTTTTAGCTCCGAGGAAGATTTGAGAGAGAGAGAGAGAAAAAAAAAAAAGACACATTGCCTTGCATGTCCTGGGACAATTTAAGAAGAAAAACTGTACTGAACAGAAATGATATTTTTTATTTTATTTATTCTATTTTATATCGGTATATACTGGTTTCATTGTGATGTATCATAAGCTTCGACATTCTTTACTCTGTATTGAACAACAAATCAAACAAATGACAAATTCAAACCACAGTACGGTTACTCTGGAGAGCTGTTTATCTCAGACGCTGACTGCCGTAACACTTTGAAAGGCTTTGTAGGATCTCTACATTCTGCCCAAACCAACAGTAGATGTAGGTAAGCTTCGGTCTGCTTCAGAATGCACTACATGGACAACAGTATGTTAAACCTAACAAGTATTATCAGTAGCAACCGGTGCATGAGATCAACCTCAAACTACTTCATTCTGAGATTTTAACTTGAGATTCAGCGTTACCCAATGCGGGGTCTCAAAACACATTTTTAAAAGTTTTAACAAGATGTTTTTTTGTTTTTTTTTTAAAGTCTCGTGACACAACTTTTTAACGCGATGCTGTTTAAAAATGCGGCGCCCGATGTAGGGTCTCGAAACTTTAAACCGATTTATTTTAAAAACAACAAGACATCAATCTATAACGCATAACACATTTACGATGGCAAACCATTAAAAAGCCGTGCAGTGAAACAAATTCTTGGCAAATTAGGACACAGCCGAAAGTGATGCATCAGCAAAAGGTGTCAATGTTTTGTGTTGTAGTACACATACATTTGGTCATTTAGGGTATGTTGCGTTCCAGGATGATCACAGTCAGATTTTTCACAAAGATTTGAATTTGTATTTGTTTGGGCAGTATGTAGATGTTTAGCTAGCATTGAGTAGTGTATCCTGAAGACACAAGGCCTCCGCTTTCACCCTGCAGGTAATCAGAGTGTTGAAATGACCTGACACAAATCAATCCGCCTGTGTACTGCACTCCCGCGCTCCCCCCTCTTATTATCTCTTCTGCAGTTTTGAAGAATCGCATGTTGGTTTTTTGTTTCGTTTTTGTTTTTCTCATGAGAATTTCACTTATACTGTTTTCCGTTGGATTATTTTTGGATTCCCTCCTTTTTGGGCGAGGGGTTTCACAGTGAATAAGATTCAGTCACATCTTATGTTTCAAAATGAATTCAGTGGCAACCGGCAAAGTCAGCTGTTACATGCAAAACCCGAAAGAGGGAGGAGGATTATGGTTAGTGTAGTCCAGTACAATAATTCAGCGTAGAATCATCATTCTCTCGTTAGCCAAGAATAGTGTGTTTGACTCTAGTGTTCTTGCATGGTGAATCACTCTGATCGCCGATTATCAGAGGAAATCTCATCACGAGGATTAACAAGCTAAGAATTAACACTACTGGCGAAATACACTCAAACACACGTTTTTGTGGAAACGTTGGCTTTCTCTGCTCTACACTAATTTGTACACCATATAAATGTAAACTGTTGTGAAAATAAATGGCATATCACAAAATACACCGAAACGTTTCTGGCTGTTCATTGATTTCTTTTAATAAAGGCTGTTGTTAGCAGCAAGAAATGTCCTAATTAACTATGAATGTAACTTTTAAGAGTTAAAAATTGTTGTGGCAAAACTGCAGGATCTACTTATTGCCTGTTGAGGTTTAGGGGTGGTCTTTCGAGCTTAGCCTAATTGTACGCATTTATATGAAAATTCATACGAGATGGGGTTGGATATTACTATTTTTTAAAATATGAGCCAATAAATCTTTGGTGGCATAATTATTAACTGTACTGTGAGGTACATCCAATTATCAGATAATGTAGGGCAGGCACTTGGTTCTAAGCATGGGCTGTTGATTGGAAGGAGTGTAGATGGATGGGCTGAATATTTATGGTTTATAACATGGTTTATGCAGTTAAAATAATGGAAGAAGACCAAAGAAAAGAAAAAAGGTAACATACTGACTTAAAATGATCAAACTGTAAAAAGTATACTTGCATTACAAGAATATCAAGGAAAATAAGGAACTAATAAATTGTGGGTAAAATTAAGAAAATGTTTTAAAACTGAGATATAAATGGGTTTTAAACAATATGCCACTCAGTCAATAAACTCCAGTGCATATAAATACAAATTGTTTTGTCATATTCTGACATATAGTGCAATACAAAATTAGGACCTAAGGCAGGTTACAAATCATTTATTTAACAGTATGCATGATACAGTGTACAACATACATAAACATAACATAAACAAGGCATAGTCATTAATTACTCGCCCTCATGTCATTTAAACTCTGAAATTTTCTAAACCCTTTCTGACCCCTGAAGTCATAATTGTAATTTTTTTGTGCACAAGAATATTCTTGTAGCTTCATAAAATTATGGTTGAACCACTGACTATTTTGTTGATGTTCTTGGTACTTTTCTTGGCCTTGACCATGATAGGATCCTTGCTTTCTATGGAGGGTCAGAAAGCCCTCAGATTTCATCAAAAATACCTTAATTTGTGTTCCTAAAATGAACAAATTTACGTGTTTGAAATGTCATATGGGTGAGTAATTAATGAAGGCATTTTAATGAACCCTAATCTGTTTAAGTCATGAGATCAGTACCTTGCGTTCAGGGGTGATAAACTTGTTTACTACAATTCTTCTTTTGCACGGAAGCACACAGGATGTGTATTTTTAAACAACAGATTGTAACTCAATGCCAAAAGCTAGAGTCTCTGGCAATGCTGCTAGAAGAGGAAATACTGTTGGACAAAGCAGAAGATACGGAGGAGTGTAATCGATAGTGAGATGAAGAGAGATGTGTAGAACTGAGCGGATGAACAGGAGGAAGACTGAACTCTCTTGACTGGATTTCCTCCCTGTTTAGCTTGAAGTCTTCTGATTTGCTCGTTTCCTTTTTTGGTTTAACGGACCCCCTGCTGTGCAATTGTCTGGATCTGTGCGATGACACTGGGGTTCTGCTGGAGGCGGGATTGCTCTGAGGTGGAGTGGGTTTAATGGAGGTAATGGTTGTGTGTTGAGATGGCCGAAGGTGCAGGAGTTTCTTGCGTGGAGGTCGAGACCTGCTCTGACGTTCTTTACGAGTGCGGGACTTAGACTTTTTTCTACTGGACTGCTTGGCAACTTTAGCTCGAGGCTTATGACCTGTTGGTCGCTTCTTCTGCACAACGGAAGGCTGAATCTTATTGTTGGATGAGGGGTCTACAAAGCTGGAGGGATTTGTAGTGCTAGATGTGGCATCCACAAGTGCAGAGTTTAGACTTGAATCATGATCTAGGATTGTGGAACTGTCATTCAGGACTCTGGAAGTGTGACTTGAATCGTCTGCTGTCTGGAGCACATCTTCAGCTGGAGGACTCTGACTGATCATCAACGATGAGGAAGGCTCGATGAGGGAGGAAGGAGGAAGTTTGGGTGCTTTTTGTTTTTTTCTCTTTTTCGCTTTCTCACCGGTCTCGGGGTCAGGAGGCAGCAGCCCCCCCAACAAACCTTTAGCAGCAGCTCGTGCTAAAATATCCTGCACAGTTTCTACCTCTGCTGGGTCTTGCTGTTAAAAAGAAAACACACACACATTTATATATATGTATAGATAGATAGATAGATAGATAGATTTTACACAACTGTTTACAATAAAATTAAGGTAGATTTTAATAATTTAAAAACTATGTTCTTGGGACAAGGGTTTATGTCAGGTTGGGTCATGTTGTCTCGTGTTTTCAATTAATAGATTAACATATTATTCAATCAATGTTTAAAACAGATGGGCTGCTTAATATTTTTGTGCAAACCCTGATACTTTAATAAATAGAAATTTAAAAAACAAAATTTATTTGAAATAGAAATTATTAATATAAAAATAATTATATAAAAATTATTATAAATGTTTATAATGTCACTTTTAATCATTTTAATGCATTATCATTGTCCATTACTTTTGTAAAAACAAAAAAATTAAATAAAAGGTAATGTGGAGGTAATGTTTATTTAATTGTGTATATTTTTATTCAATAATATTTCATTTTCATTTCAGTTTGACTTGTATATTCACTGTAGTACAAAAGCGAAAACTTATGTAAATGTAATATAAAGTGCAAATGCAAGCTTACAAACACACACACACACACACACACACACACACACACACACACACACACACACACACAAAGAAGCTCCAGCCTTGTTTCTCTTGCTGTGTGTGGTCTCGTGTGGATGCTAATGTGATCAGACACATGTGTTCATTATTTAGTGCGAGCCGGAGCTACGCTGCCAGTATTTAGGACAGCAATGCATCAAGCTCTGCATGAGAGCGGTGTGTGTGTGTGTGTGTGTGTGTGTGTGTGTGTATGTGGCTGTGTGTGTAAACCCTCTCACCAACTCTACTCACAGATACTTCTTCACGGTTGTTTAGATATAAACACATTTGAATCCCAGAAAATTCTTATAAAAGTCATAAAATCTGTTAGTGATTTAATTTTCTCTTGTTCCTTCTTTCTCACCTCTCTTTTCATCACACAGAGGAAACAGCCGTTAGTGACGTCAGATGCTTGAGTTCTGAAAAACTTCTCTTCCTCATCATCCCATCCTGCGCTTACCAGCCTGAGAGAAACATGGAGAGAGAGAGATGTTTTGTGTTGTAAATTCAATCCAACTCATATCCATTTTCTCATAACTCAAACATTCCCATAATCCTTCCCCCACTTGCTTTTCTGTGGATTAACTGCTGTTTCCATGGATACAGCAACTTTAAATCCTTACAGTTAGTGGCGTGTGACAGGAAAGACTTAATGCTTGGACAGTGTGTGTGTGTGTGTGTGTGTGTGTGTGTGTCTGCATGTGAGATGTGTGTGTACCTGAAGGGCACAGCTTTTGCTTTGCTGCTTGCGTTCTCAAGTGCTCTCTTCACAAGTCTTTCATTCTCCTCTGGATATACTGAGCATGTGCAGTACACCACAGCTTTCACCTTAGGAACTGCAGTTAATCAAGTTAGGTTGATGTGTGTCAGTATTAGTCACTGTGACAATATTTCAGCTGCATTTATTTGTTTTTTTAAATATCATAAAAACAGTAATTCTGAGAATTATTACAATTTAAGATAACCGTTTTCTATTTCAAAGGTGTGTTAAACTGGTATATTAAAAGATCAATGGAATTCTGATTACTGAGAGGTCATTGTGCTGTAAGTTTCAAAAATGTAAAATTTCTCAATAGTCTAAAATCAGCATATATTGGGGCCAATCTGCCAAAACGACAGCTTATAGAATGTGCCACTTTATGATGTAATAGCGTGGCCAAACCCCACCTCCGCAGAAGAAGATCAACGCCTGCTTCTACATCACTGCCAGTTTAGCCCCGCCCACCCATGCACACATGCAGTGTAAATAATGAGAGCTGCAAACGCAGGTCTACACAGAAACCAGAACGCATCAGTAAGAAGTTTATACTTTGTTCGCCTCATTTTCCCGCGGATGTTTGCGAATGAGGCCCAATATCTAAATCTCTCTATCTATCTGTTTTCTTAATCTGTAATTTAGCCTTTTCTCTTTAAAAAATACATTTCTGAGGGTAATGCAGAAAACTATTTATTTGTTCTTGAAAGACCTGGTCAAGAAATATTATCTGTATTGTCTTAATTTAGATAATAATTAAAAATAATAATAATAATTTGTAACCATTATGAACCATTCATTTTTGAGTGAATTGTTTTGTACAACTGAAAGAGACATAGGAACTCAGAGGGAGTTTTAAAGCTTCTTACAGTCAAAAATTCAGGTAATAAATGAATGAGTGTGTGTCTCACAGCCGAGCGCATGCTTGAGATCTTGTTTCTGCTTGGAAACCAGTTCCTCCAGTTTACTCTCAGAGATGATTCCTTTAGATAGGCCGTGCAGCAGCCCTCTGTCTAAATAAGTGCAGTATAAGTTAAAATGTTGGATTAGTTTGCATTTATGTATTGCCTAAATGACACAATGAAACAGAGAATGTAAAACCATGCATTGCTTCACCTCCGCTCTCATCGAGGATAAACTCAACCGGGTTACAAAGTGCTGACACAGAACACCTTGGGAGCAACACAATCAAGCGAACCTTCTGAAAACGCAAATCCGATTCATTAAGTTCACCGAAGCACTCAGGCATCAGTTTCACATCTATGGGAAAAAAAGAAAGAAAGTAAACAGCGATGCATCTCTACACTTTATACTACTACTTTATATGGTTTGTAGATGAATAAGACTCATGAATAAGTGAACACATGAACACTTACTGTTGCAGGCAGTAGAAGCGAGGACGGTTTGTAATTCATTGTTGAATGTGGAGACATTAAGGACCCCACATACATGTACACAGCCAGAACAGGCAGCGGCCTGGACGGCCACATGAGCCACAGTCAGAGCAGAGAAAGACCCCACCATCAGAACGTCTCCATTCTCCACCAACAGCGGGCGAATCGCACACGCTGCCAGACTGCGAGATTTATCCTGTATTCACACATACACATTAAACCGGGCTATTGATTTGCATTTGTAATGCTTAAAAGCCTGTGTGTCTTTGTTACCTGTATTATGAGTGTGTGTTCTGTCACTAGGTTGGTTTTCTGCAGCAGTTTTGAGAGCCGTCTGGGAAACAGTAGTACATTGGAACAGTGTTTGTCTTTACAGAACACATTTCCTACCAGAGGTGTGTGCGAGTCGACCTGAGTGAAGCCTGACGTCTTCAGAGTCTCACATACATTTTCTACGCTGAATACATTGGAATACAAACACAATATGGGAAGTGTGCATATTAAATAAGTAAAAAAGACGTTTTTGTATACACGGACTCACACTACCTGGCTTTGAGGGTGTTGACCCAGGCATAGAGCGGTAATGTCTGTGATCTTTGTTGTTTGACCCTCACAGCTGGTGGAAGGAAACTGTCAATTGTCAGCAAATTCAGTTTTATTCTGTACTGAGCCAGTGAGGCTTCCAGTTTGGTCTTGAACCTGATTATGTACACATAAAAATATAAGTATCATTTTTAAAGGTCCAAGAATTATTGATCATTGCTAGAGGATTCATAATGTGATGTAACGCAACATAATTTCATTTGATTTTATTTTCAGGACAATGCTGCCGCCCTGAAAAATAAAATATTGAAAACCTGTGGAAATGCTGTGATGGAAAAAAGGGAGAGCTGTAATTTCAACAACAACAACAAAAAGAACAATGACAGTTGCAAAATATGAGGTCATATTCCAAAATTTTAAATCACTTACAACTGGGAGACAAAGTTGCAGTTATGAGAATTATTATGAGCAAAGGTCTCAACTTAATTATAGTCTCAACCCAAATAATCTCATTGCTCTCTAGGAGACACAGCTGAGGTTTTTCTTTCCATGGGTTTCAAAGAACATCATCAGTGTAGGTCTGTGAGACTGAATGTGTTTTCACGGGGCAGACCTGCTCGTACTGACCTACAAAGGCTGTTCTCCACCTCTCTCACGTCCTTTATTAGTCCCTCCTCTGCTCTGTAGATTGGCTCTCTGGGCTGGAACTTCCTGTCCAGGAGGTCAAAGAATATGACCGCCACGAGAGCCATAAGATCATCTGGCTGAACACACACACAAACTCACCAATCAAACACAGTCAATCCTGATATCAAAATAAAAGAGCAGATGTCAGTCAAAACAGACCCACCGTCTGCTGAGACCGGTGAAAGCAGCTGTCAGTCAGGATCTCCTCCAGAAGATCTTGGTCTGTAGAGGGTATTTAGATTTAGTAAATGAAGTTGAGCAACTGTGATATCACTGCTATACTGCAGCAGATAGGTGTAACACAACAGTATAATATGAAGAGTTAAAGTGAGGATCAAAAACTCAGACGGCTAACTCCAGATATCCGCAAAATTGATGTGTGTGTTACAATTCAATTTTTTAAAGAATGTCTCAGCTAAATGAATGTAACTCAGACTGGCTTGTACTGCTAAAAATTAAAGATATTGTATTAGATTTATAATCTTTTGTCTGAATTTTTTGAATGAATAAAAAGCATTTGTTGTTTTTGTGTGTCTGGATGATAGAACTGGCTGCAAGTATAAACTGACCTCGTGCTCACAGTTCAGCGCAGCCATTAAAGTGTTACAGCAGTCAGTTAACTGATGTCTGACCTGCTCACTAAAAGCAAATAGATGTCCTTAAAAAAAATAAAAGAGTAAAAACGCCTCCCCTAAGCAAAAAGTTTAAGAAAGTGAGAGAGAGAGAGAGAGAGAGAGAGAGAGAGAGAGAGAGAGAGAGAGAGAGAGAGAGGAATGAGTCAGAGACATGTGCTGGAAAGATAAGCTACAAGAAGAAACTCAACCAGAATGTGACCAGACATTCCCAAATTATTGATTCAGGACCTTAGTAATGGAAAGATGAGGGGTAGGCAAGGAAAGATGAGGTCAGAGAAGAAATGACAGGAAACACGGAGAGCATGCAGCTTTGGATGAACCACAACCCAAAAGTCAATCTATAAATTAATATTTTCTGATATGAAGCTTTGAAACCATACAAAATATATTTTGGTAACCCTACAATTAAAATGTGTTAATACATAAACACTATCTAACTAATATTAGTTAATAATAAAATGTTCATTGTAGTTCATGTTAGCTCAGGTCCATTAAATATTGTTAAAATATCAATTAATAAATGTTGAAACTAATTAAATAAGATTGCTAAAGATATTATTAATATTCAATATTAACAATGCCTTGACATATTCTATGATAATTAACTATTGATTTTCACTTCATTTAAGAGTTAATTTGCACTAAGCAGAGTTTTCTAAATGTTTGTTTCATCAGAGACAACCCCGGTCTTCTCTACACCATTATAAAACGGAAAAGCTCTCCTCTGCTGTAATGAAGAACAGTATAGGAAGAAAAATTGAATTTTGGGTAAAGTAATACACGTTTATGACTCTTCATCTGTTTCCAACTACACCTTTGAGTCACGAGGAGCTGAATAATTCATGTTAAAGATTTGTGGGCCACAAAAAGAATGACATCAGTGACCACAGGGACATTAACGGCAAATACAATCGAGATGAACTGGACACATTTGGATTCTTCACTATCTTCATGATATTAAACCCTTACCCAATGCTTAGTTATACAGCTTACCAGACCAGGCAGGTAAAACCCACTTAAATGCTATGCTGAAATTTCATTGAAAATCCATTTAGTCCTGGCTTTATTTTGTCACTCACATTTCAGAGTGTTGAACGCCAGCTCGTACGCCCAGTGCTCATTCTTCTTGGTGTTGGCATCACCGTCATCAACAATCCCAGAATCTCCATCGTCATCATCGTTAGTATCATCACCTCCATCGTTATCATCCCCTCCTCCATCGTCTTTAGGACTGGTGTGTCTATAGCGAATGAGGCGTTGTGCGAGGTCTTTCTCCACGTGGGTTTTCTGGAAAATATCTGCAGCATGAATGTATACAGAGTCTGGGAATCCCAAAGGCGTCTTCTCCCTCTCCATCTTGTCCCTTTCTGCGGGCTCTGCAGTCACCCTCTTTTTAAGAGACTGAATGCATGCTTTCCTCCTAGGGCCATTAGAAGAGGCTGGAGTGTGTGTTTTACTGTTCGGAGCTGATTCTTGATCCTGCAGGTTCAGTGATGTGATGTCTGGCAGATCTGAGTCCAGTGTGGAGCTGAGAGTCTGTTTAACCATTACGACGGAGCCAAATTCTGTAAAAACACACTGTATTTGTGGTTATCGTAGCTCAATTTAAAGTATTATTTTACATACATGATCAACATCAGAGGCTTTCAACTAGGGTCAGTACATTGGCAATATAAAGGCCGGTTATTTAACTTGCAAACCATTTGTTTTCTCACAGTATAATGTAGTCTTTACATAAATCAGATTACATGGATCATCAAGTTGGGAGGCCCTTGGCATTCGTACATACAGTATTTTGCCCCTGTATGGTAAAGTACTGTATGCAGTATATAGTTATATATGAATATAAAGTTGAGCCAGAAAGTCTGACACTGCTAGAACTTGTGCATAACTTGAAATATTTATTATTTATTTTACATCACAACATTTCTTTCTGTTTTTTCTTTCCTTCCTGTAACTGTTCAGATCAAAATTTTAATACAAGATTGGAGACTTTTTTGAACCGACTGAGCATAAATTACTGTCTAAAAGTTTAGGGTCTGTAGGACTATATGACAAGAAATTATTTTATTCAGCAAAGATAAAAAGTAATCAGAAGTGACAGTGAAGAAAATTCCTTTCCATCAAAGAATCCTGACAACATATTTGTGTCACACTTATTTTGACAGTCCACTTTAGACATTCCACTAACTAGAAGTAACTTGTAACTACATATAAACTAGTTCTCATTCATTTGCAACTACATGTCTACTAACTCTCAGTTAGACTGTTAGGGTAGGTTTAGCGTTAGTAGAATAAGTTGACATATACTTTGAAAGTTTCTCATAGGCAGTTGACACTTTGTTGCAAGCTTTACTGTTAGTAGAATGTCTAAAGTGGACTATTGAAATAAAGTGTTGCTCTTGTGATGTTAAGAAATGTTTCTTTAACGTTAAAATGATTTATGAAGAATCATGAGACACAGAAGCTGCTCATAATTCAGCTTTGCCATCACATAACTAAATTACATTTAATAAAATAAATAAAACACAAAAAACTAAATTCTAAAACTAATGTTTCACAACATTAATATTTTAGTACATTTTTGTTTTTGTTGCATTTTATAAGCTTTTTATAAGCTAAGTAGAAAGAAACAAAGAAATGTTACTGACCCTAATCTTTTGAACAGTATATGCAGCCTCCTGTGAAGAGTGCAGAAACTTTATTTTTATCTTCATTTTTACTACGTTTTTTGATTCCTGCAATTTCCTAATTATTGTCAGTTAATTATTGTCACATATTCAAAATCCTATTAATCAAAACAAAATATTTATACATACCTCTCCTAACGTAAGCTCAGGCGGATCGGTGACGGGTATAAATATATGAACAGAATGTAGGAATTGGCTCTGTCTCTCAGTCTCTCTCTAGCTCTCTAAAATCTTGTCACTACAACAAACACATTTGTTCTTGTCAACAGAGTGTGAATCTTCTCTCTACAGATGTAGTCACTACAGCTATCTGCTCATCATCACTCCCCTGCTCTCTCTCTCTCTCTCTCTCTCTCTCTCTCTCACACACACACACACACACACACACACTTAATCACACACTCTCAGGTTTGAGTTGAGGAAGAGATGTTAAAAAAACAACACATGTAGTGTCATATATGTTCATTTGTCAGTGTGTTAGCTGTGTTTCTTACCCACTTCTTTACAAAACTGAGGAGGTGTAATTCAGTAGAGTTTAGTTAAAGAACAGGCCACGGACTTTAAGAGTAAACAGACTCCGGAGTAACGCTTAATTTCTGCTCATTTGAAACCCTCTCATGCCTGACACACGTCGGCTCCGATGAGAGACACAATTAGCCTGACGTTTGCATTCATCGTGTTAAATGATGCATTGCTTTGGGCTCAGATCCGAACTAAGCCCAGTTTTCCTCTGTTACTCCACATTAGCACCCAAACAAACTCAACAGGTTTTCTAGGTCAGAAGCTTCCAGAAACTTCAGAAAATTGATGATGGTTTTAGTCTAAACTTTGACAGCCAATCAGCTGCTGAGTCTAATTAAGTCCCACACAGACATCACCTGATTGGTCTATACTGTCATCAGTTGACTTTTAATTAGTGATGAGATCTGCCAATCTCTTTGAAAGTAATCCTTTGTTGCTTTAACTCCAGATTAGTGGAACACACTGAAATTTGAGAGACTGCCTAATTAATAATATGTGTGGGGTGTGTATACACTTCCGTGTGTGTCTGTGTGCTGAATTAGTAATGTGAAGAAATACACAGCTTCTTTTTTTCCCTCATTAACCCACATGTCAATGCCTCAGTGGGCAGATCTTTTCAGATTACTTACCAATTCACCACTTTATTGTGGACTGTTTCAAAAGTGCAGCCATGTGCTCATTTATTACATTTTGTGATTTTGAGCAAGGCTATACAAAGACTATACAGCCAGACTGCAAAAGTAGGAAAAAAAACATGTTACTGCGTTAGCATTAACAAAGCCATTGCTCAAACAAGGCATAACAACAAGGCATAATAACACTACATGCAGTTATTCATAACCATAAGCTCTACTCTTCTGCACAATGATAAAGACCACCATAAAATATCAACATAACCTCTTTAGACATTAAACATTATTAGATGTTTCCCTTTATACAAAACACAGTAGCACCTAACTTTAATATTTACTGAGAAGCATGCTCAATTCAAACCTCAGAACTGCTGAAGTTTCCTCAAAAAATAAAAAGAAAGAAGAAAGAAATGAAGAAAACATATCTTTTGGTTTCATGAGTGAAAGGTTCTCGTTATTTTCTATATAACACTGAAGCACAACTTTATAAATGAAATATACACAATATTTGTAATTATCACCTTCATTTTGAGCCATAATTTAAAGCCATTTTTTACATTGTAAAATCATTTAGACTTTTTTGAGATAATTTTAATCATAAACTCATAATCATAATGGCAAAAAATGGCTTAATGAAAATGTAGCTAGCTATGAAAGGAAACATTGGAATCTAACAATGCCTTGGAAAAAAGTTCTTACATTTTTAAATCAATCTTTTAAAAGAGCATAGGAAATAAAAGTGTGAAATACTTCTGAAATACTGGTGTCCTATATTTTAGAACAGTCAGGTTTGTGACATATTTTGGTTTTTAGTTTTTTATTATAGTTTTTTTTATTATTTAGTTATTTATTTATATAGAAAATCTGTAGCCTAAAGCTTTCCAATATGTTACTATTTGGTTTTATGATTTCAGAGGCGTATCGTGTTGCCACGTTATTACTGGAACAAGACAGGAGAAGCCATCACACAGTCTCTGATACTTTATTACCTACATATAATCCAAAGGTTGAGTAAAAAAGCTTCTCTTTCTAATAAGTAACATGATTTGATGTCTCTCTCATCTCTGCCAAAAATGGTATGATACAAAATAGAACACTAAGTTTAAACAAGAAAAAAACTCAAGAACAAATTGCATTATGACTGCTGAATACAAAAGCTAATTTAAATCTTCTAATGCACACTGTAACAACAGTTATGGCAAACATGTACTTGATATTCATGAGCTAATTACATCAGAACATGAAACTGACCCATTTTTCTTTTGCCCTAGATGATGCTGTTACATTAATGCAAACTGGAAAATCCCACGCTGTGTGTAATGTAATACCAGACCAGAAAACACCACTAAATCTTAGATAACTGGTTATTGCATGACTAGTTAATGAACTGTGTAACACTTTAGAATAGGGAACACATTCAATATTAATTAGGACTTTTCCCTAAATAAAATCCTAGTTTGCTGCTTATTAATAATCACTGAGGTAGTTAAGTTTAAATATTGGGTAGGATTAGGGATGTAAAATAAGGCAATTACATGTTTAATTGCTTCTAATAAATGGCTAATATTATAATAATATGCATGCTAATAAGCGACTAGTTAAGAGACCCTTAAATAAAGTGTTATCAAAAACCCCAAAATAAATGCATAACAATATTCTGCTGTTGCTGTTTGTGAAGGTATGATCTTACTTTAGTGAGATTTGAAAGTAATTTTAAAGCATGTAAAATCATGTGCTGTTAACTCGCAGTGTCTCTCTACAAAATTTGATCTGAATCACTGAACTCATTTAGCAATTCAGCTCTGAATTATGTTATTGTTCATTATAGCAGCCCAAAAATAAAAGAAAATAGTAAGAATAAATACAAGACAATTCAGCTCATAATGTATTCATGCTGTCATGGATAAGATTTGACGGGTGGCACCCAGGAAGCACTGCAACTTTTTGATTACTTATTGGTTACCTTAAAGGATGAAGTCATGATGTTGAGGATAAATTACTATTTTACGGTAACTGAACTTAGTTCATGATTATGAAAAATGAAGCTTATCAATGTTTTTTAGTTGATTTAACTAAAAAATGTAAATGCTTATTAATTGATAATACACGGACTCAATTTATTAACAAGTTATTTCAACAGCTACATATAAGTGAACATAACACCTAATGTTTGCTAAACTTAAGTGAATGCAACAAGACGACTTGACTAACAAATAATTTTTACAGTGTAGCTTTGAATATCCAGTGGGAACCCTGTCTCATCAAAAAAGTAAGCCACCGTTCTCAACTTGCTTCTGAGGTTAATGCTCTTCATTTATTGACAAAGTGGTCTAACGTTAAAGCGACTATATTTAAGAATTATATGCTAGTTTTCTAATGATGCTATTTACCACAAACTAACCACCTGTTTAACAGGAAACATCAAGTAGGTTGGCTTTATTTACAGCAAACCGGTAACTTTGCATGTCACTGCTGACAGAATTAATAAGCTCTTTTGACACCAATCATCAAACTTAACCTTACTGCCCTCCACAGGACATACAGGAAGTGTGCATGTGGCAGAAGGACAAGTCCTCAAAAAAAGTGCAAATGTTAAAATACACACACACATCAAAATAATTATTACAAATATTTATATAAAAAAACAAGGTTAAATTGAGTGATTAAAATTTTTACAAATATTTCGCATGTGACTCGTAATTGTTTTGCATTGCAACAAGTAATTCAGATTTAAGTCTGTATGGCCCAAAAAAGTGTTCCCGCTCTTAAACTAACAAAACTAATGATTCCTACTGAGAGCAACAACGGGTACGAAACTAACAGACACATCACGTTTCCTGCTTTCAGTCTCAAAGTCGCCATGTTGTGCAGCATCACCGGGGAGGGAATCCACGATGTGGGCCTCCACGGCCTCTGAATCCACCTCGATCTCCACGGAAGTTTGGACGATTTCTCTCCCGACCCCGATCTCCTCTTCCCACAGCAGGACCACCTCGTCCTCCACGTGGCGCACCCCCACCTCTCTCCGCCATGGATTTAGGAGGGGGGGATTTGGGACGGAGTCTCTCGATTTCTTCAGTACAACCAGACAAGTAAGAGTTGGGTTCACTGAAGTGGGCGGCGTAAGCTTCTACATTAAAGTTGCTATTGGTCAGCGTGGGGCCCACAGTCAGCCAACCTGAAATAAATGCATAATGTTAGATCAGAGTAACCATAAATGCCATTCAAAAAATAAACATGTTAACTTTTTGAAAGAATTTTGTATTTTTATTTAGCACAGATCAAAAAAAGTCCCAGTAAAGACATCTACTCTTCTACAAAAAAATCCTATTACAAAAAAAAACACAGCATATTAAATTCTGAAGGATAATGTTACGCTAAAAACTCCTCTAATGGCTGCCAAAAAAATCATTACAGTAATTAGACTTAAATAGTTAGAAAACATTATTATTGTAATGTATTATTCATTAATATGAATTATTGATTGTGAAATTAAGATTTTACAAAATTACTGTTTCAATGCATTTTAATCAAATAAAATGCAGCCTTTGAAAACACAAGAGACTTCTTTTAAAAACAAGCCAATACGTAACCTGGCCTGATAGTGCTGTCCCTGCCAAACAGGTGCAGTCGTCGACGGCCCAAGCAGAAATGTTCAATGATGTGGAAAATCTCCACTGGCTTCTCAATGTTGCCCATCTCCGGCTCCTCTGTAATGATCAGGTCTATATCCACATTAGCGTGAATGAAATCTCCATCTGTGCTGCGTCTAACTGTGCCTTTGATACCCATTAAACAGTGCTCCTGAATGCACACACACAAAGAGAGATGTCAGAAAAAAATGGTTATTAATAAGCAGCAACATATTGTTACGGCTTGCTTATTACTCCAACCAGTTAAGACAGTGTCTCTTACCTTAGTTCTCTGGAACACTGCCTTAGGGTCCAGCGTTTTAGTCTTGCCAGGATTGTTTTTGTTGGTCTTGATCCAACAAATGTCTTCACATCGCCTGAAGCCCCACTTTCTCAGACACTGAGAGAAAAGATCGAAAGATGTTTCTGAGACCGATATAAAAATGACTGTATGCAGCATTTTTGTTAGGCAGTAAATGTATGTCATTTACATTATTATGTGGCATTCAAATCAAAACGTACTGAATATTACTTCACATGAAAACAGAACTCATATTAAATACTTTCTTGAGATCACAGCGTATCAGATATATTTTGAGGATTACAGATCATAATGTGATTTTTAAAAAATGTTCAGTTTCTTGCACATCCCAATCATTTCACTTCATAAGACATAAATATCACGTCAGGAGCCACAGGTATTCATTTTGTGTTGCCTTATATGCTTTTTGGCTAAAAAAAAGGTTTCGGTTAAGAATCTTCTTTCCTGTTGTACTGAAGAAAAACATCATCTATTTCTTGGATGGCCAGAGGGTAAATAAAATAACAGCTCATTTAGATTTTAAGATGAACTACCCTCTAAGATTATGATTAGGGCAGGTGATACACACAACAAACAGTAATATGCCACATTGTGAGATTTATACCATTCGGCCGAGATCAAGGCCTTCTCCTGAACCACACCACAGGAATACAAAAGAGCGAATAGATGAGATTTCCTCTATGTTCAACTTCATGATCTACATCAGAAACGGATAAAACAAAAAAAAGTCATGTGATCTATGAAATCAACTGAAAAATTGTTTTCCATTGCACATTTTGAGAGATATTTGCAATAACTCACATCGTCCCAGGTCCAGAAGCGCTCGTTGGCAATGATGCCCGACTCTCTGTAATACTCCTCCAGTGGAGGCTCTATCAGAATCACATCAAACTTACACTTCAGTTCTCTCAGATCAAACGTGTCTGGATCGGCCTGCAGATACCTGACACAAAGACAAACAAAAATGTATACATTCATGAACACATGCAAATTAGACAAACAGCAGAGCCTAGCCACCATATTGAATTGCACTCCTATCAAAAATGAAATACGTCGTTACTAAGAATAAAGTATATCAGGTAGGTGTTATGCATCTGCAGACATCTGCTCTTTTTCTCATGGTCTGACAGGAGGTCTTCTTACATGGGTGGGGTGTTGGTGGCAGCGATGAGCTCATCCTTCAGTCGAATGAGCTCTCTTTGTTTTGGGTACTCCTCAAATCTGTCAGCCAGACCTAAAGCACAACAGAGAGTTAATGCAGTCTCACAGCTAGGCGTGAGAAGGAAGAAAAGGAACAAGAAATAGAAAAGAGACTGGACCATTTACCTCCATCTCTGATAAAGTTCTGCGGTCTATGACCTGTGTCCACAAAGTGTTGGCAGTAATCATTGTGAGGATTTAAACTCTGAGTGCCCTGTGAAACAAAAAGTAACATTATCTCAAAAACAGCTTGTAATAACTTCATATTTGTTATTTCAATAACAATCATCAACCTACAATTTTGCATGGTTTTTTTTTTTTGTTCATGTAGAACATGTTTTTGATTCTACCTTTAGGAAGGTGCTGGAGTCTTTGTACACCTCTTCATACGGTCCACTCTCCTCCTGCTGCTGGGGCTCAACGTCTTCCTGTAACACCATACAGCAGATCCCAGATCAGTTATCTACAGCCTTGACCTGATCTAATCTAAACACAAATCTAAATGATGCTCTCTGGCCTTCTGCTCCTCCACATCCTCCTCTGAGTCTTCACCATCAATGAGACACTTTCTTTTAGCACCAGGAACAGATGTGTCAAACGATGCTCTGCGGAAAACACAAGACACACGAGAGTATAACTTTGAGTCGATTATTACTGTCACCGTTATTCATTTTTAATCTGTTTAGTGCAAATGTTGCCCTATCATTACAGTCTTGCTCATTTCGATGGACAAAAGTCTCAATTCTCAATTCAAGTCTCAGTTCTTATCGTACAAACATGTTTTCTACCTGCACGTCTCTCTGGTCTCTTCGATCTCTTTTTGTTCATCTTTACTGTTGAGAACAGCGCCGATGCTGTCGGGACTGTCTGCGCCGAGCTGCAAGAACAAAACAGCACCTTCGTGAAGCGCTTCATTCAAAGCTCGCTAGTATTATGTTCGCTAACACTGGCTTTATACGGGGAGCTGAAAAGTTTTTCACCTGTTGTGCAAGAAGCTGCCTCCTGAGCTTCTGTCTCTCGCGTATTTCTTGCAACCGGCTGTTCATGTCGATGATGTTTTACAGGGAAGTAGTTCCTTACACAAATATTAGGTGAAAACAATAGCGCACCAGGAATTCATTGAAAACCTCAACGTGAGGTGCCGTCGCACGGATTTGACGTCATCGTGCTGCTAGACGCGTCTGATGACGTCAGTACACGGTTGATAATACTTTATTTTTTGTTATAAAACATAATGTAAATAAGTTTTATATTTAGTTTTTAGAATGTTATTATTATTTATTTACACGTTGGGGGGGGGGGTCACGTTTTTAAAAGGGTCTTTTATGCTCAACAAGTCTGCATTTTTTGGCTATTACAAATACAGTAAATAGTAGCCTTAAATTTGAACGGAAGTGTGTAATTATTTTATATTTCAAACTGTACACAAGACAGAGAATATCCAACAAGGAACATCCACTATATGCAAACAGTTTAACAAAAATAATAATTCTAACGCTAACAGCAACAACAAGGAGCAGAAATAAACAGAAGTACAAAAATACATTATAATTACAAATATGAAAAATATTTCAGACTTTCTATTCATTTATTTTTAAGTAGGCTACTTAAAGCTCTGAAATATTTCTCACAAATTCAACAGAGTAAAAAGATTGTTTTTTTTTCCATTCGCATGTATGAATATTTACCCAACAATAAATAAAAGTTGACAACATCCGAAAAAGAGAATTTAAATCCCATTTAAAGACAAATGGTGGAATTGTTTCCATTTTTACTGATAACCAACAATATCTAACCAGAATGTAGAAGTGGGCTAACCTTATCTCATAGTAAGAAGTGTATACTTTTATTATTAAGCCTTCACAGAAAGACTCAAGTAGCCCAGAGCGGTGACTCTTGGTTATATTTTACCGACACAAGAGGGCAGACACGAACCTTGTTTCGACTGTTGCTCATTATCCCTAAATCCGTGAACAGAAGATTTCACAGCAGAGCCCCGGAGAGACCAAAAGCAGTGAGCAGAGTCTTACTGAAACAATGCCGGCACACAAGTGCAGGTTTTTGTGAGAGGTTCTGCGCGTGCATTTGATCCCGGACCGTCCCACAGAAGCCTGTCTGATGTAGAGACTAGTTTACTGGAAGTGCTTTTCAACCGTTTATTTGTTTATTATCAATTACTTTGGTTATTCTGCACCTTGACAATTTGACTTGAGACATCATATACTGATTTTGACCTTCTTTCGAAAGACTTCAAATCTCCGGTGACTCAATCATCAATATGCATGAGTCATTAAAGCCCGGTCTTCCTCGCTTTCTCTTTTATTGATCCGCGTCTGAGCTGCTCCGATAACAGCCAAAGACAAGATATGAGACAACCCAAGGACCATGTCTCCACATAAAGCAACTGGAGAGGAACTGCTATCGTTTTTTAGGTTACGGTGACAGTGACAGGTTGATCGTGATGGATGCGAGATGTCGATTTCTCTTCGCCGTCTGCTCGCTGCTCATCGCGTTCAGTGACGGGTCTCTGTTCACCGACTGCGTTCAAAGCAAAGGGAAAGCGGGGTTTTACGAGGGATCCATAGACTCCACCGAATCAGGCGTGAAATGCATGAACTGGAGCGATGTGCCGGGTGTTACAGAGCGCTATCTGGGCAAAGGGCTCGGGGAGCATAGTTTTTGCCGGAACCCGGACGGAAGAATTCGGCCCTGGTGCTTCTTCCCAAACAGCCGGGGACGCATAGACTGGGGGTACTGCGACTGCAAGCAAGGTATTTATCAGATAAAAGTTTCTGATTTTGCCGTTTATATTAACATGCGCGAGGGAAGACCGCAAAATAATTACCTCCGAGAGCCTGAGTTGTTTAAGATTTTTACGAGTTGCTTTTAATCTTAAATAGTCTGCTAAACGTATGATTCAGAATGAAACGTTAGGCAGGTCAAAAACAGTGCAGGGCACGCGTGCAAGCTAAGACGTGTTCAAACTAAAAGCGTCCACGCGTGGGAAAGGTATGCGCGCCCCAGGTAGCCTACCTATACTGAGAACAAAGCCAGCGCTCTCGTCCGGCGCGAGAGGTCGTTTAATCACGGGCTTCAAGATAAACAGCAGGTTTTGTCATTTGTAATCATTTCGGCGGCGACGTTGGCTCTTTAGGAGTTCTTAATTGCGCACGAGCGCTCGCTCTCTTGCTGGGTTATTTCTGGCGCGCGAGACGGTCGGAGCTGTGACGAGCAAGCCAGTGCGATGCAATTTGGCAATCACTCAGTGTTTGAAATTGTAGTTTTGAGATGCATGTATTATACTAGAGACATGGGCATGTGCCATACCTCTGAATAAGGTAAGTTAAGTTTGTTTTAAAAGCCTCTGTATAGAATCTAGGCTACAAAAATGTTTTCTTAGAAAAAAAGTGTATGGAACACATGCTGCCCTTTGTGACAACATGCCCCAACGTGCACAAACAATTTTCAAATGTGCAAATTTAACTGTCCCCCACGCAAACAATGAACTGTATTGTACCTATAATCAAGAGCTGTGGTTACCAAGGTTCATATCAAGGTCAGGAAGGTGCATCCTCATGGTCTCTGATTTATCACAGAATTTTCATTAAACTATTTTTTTAATGATGTCCCTTGGAAATTTAAACACAGACACAAATAGTCTGATGATGTAACCAACGGGGTCTAATATCGGCCATGGAAAGAAAACTTGAATAAGATGGTTTCTCCATAATCTTTCTGTATTTGTTATTTTTGTCGTTTGTTTACAGCCTTTCCTATTATGTTAGTTAAAAAGCTCTTCGCACGTTGACCTTTGATGAGCGTCTTAATGTGTATCAAATGGGAACCGGATGAGTTTATTTAAATATTTGAGTATTTTATTAGTTTATTTTCCAGCACATCAGCCGCCTATCAATTTCTAAACATTCTGTGAATGTTTTGAAGCGCTGAAATGTTTGAAGAACATGTGCTGCCATCATGCGTGCACCGTGTGATTTAGAACCGCTCTGAATGCAGCAGCTGGGCCGCACATACTGTAAACACTTAATGGATGAAAAGCGCTTTCACACACAGACATCTGTTCCAGTAGCAAGTGGATATATACAGACGTGGACAAAATTGTTGGTACCCTTTGGTCAATGAAAGAAAAACTCACAATGGTCACAGAAATAACTTTAATCTGACAAAAGTAATAATAAATAAAATTCTATAAATGTTAACCAATGAAAGTCAGACATTGTTTTTCAACCATGCTTCAACAGAATTATTAAAAAAATAAACTCATGAAACAGACCTGGACAAAAATGATGGTACCCCTAACTTAATATTTTGTTGCGCAACCTTTTGAGGCAATCACTGCAATCAAACGCTTCCTGTAACTGTCAATGAGACTTCTGCACCTCTCAGCAGGTATTTTGGCCCACTCCTCATGAGCAAACTGCTCCAGTTGTGTCCGGTTTGAAGGGTGCCTTTTCCAGACTGCATGTTTCAGCTCCTTCCAAAGATGCTCAATAGGATTGAGGTCAGGGCTCATAGAAGGCCACTTTACAATAGTCCAATTTTTTCCTCTTAGCCATTCTTGGGTGTTTTTAGCGGTGTGTTTTGGGTCATTGTCCTGTTGCAAGACCCATGACCTGCGACTGAGACCAAGCTTTCTGACACTGGCTAGTACATTTCTCTCTAGAATTCCTTGATAGTCTTGAGATTTCATTGTACCCTGCACAGATTCAAGACATCCTGTGCCAGACGCAGCAAAGCAGCCCCAGAACATAACAGAGCCTCCTCCATGTTTCACAGTAGGGACAGTGTTCTTTTCTTGATATGCTTCATTTTTTCGTCTGTGAACATACAGCTGATGTGCCTTGGCAAAAACTTCGATTTTTGTCTCATCTGTCCACAGAACATTCTCCCAGAAGCTTTGTGGCTTGTCAACATGTAGTTTGGCATATTCCAGTCTTGCTTTTTATGATTCGTTTTCAACAATGGTGTCCTCCTTGGTCGTCTCCCATGTAGTCCACTTTGGCTCAAACAACGACGGATGGTGCGATCTGACACTGATGTTCCTTGAGCATGAAGTTCACCTTGAATCTCTTTAGAAGTCTTTCTAGGCTCTTTGTTACCATTCGGATTATCCGTCTCTTAGATTTGTCATCAATTTTCCTCCTGCGGCCACGTCCAGGAGGTTGGCTACAGTCCCATGGATCTTAAACTTCTGAATAATATGTGCAACTGTAGTCACAGGAACATCTAGTTGCTTGGAGATGGTCTTATAGCCTTTACCTTTAACATGCTTGTCTATAATTTTCTTTCTGATCTCTTGAGACAACTCTTTCCTTTGCTTCCTCTGGTCCATGTCGAGTGTGGTACACACCATATCACCAAACAACACAGTGATTACCTGGAGCCATATATATAGGCCCAATGGCTGATTACAAGGTTGTAGACACCTGTGATGCTAATTAGTGGACACACCTTGAATTAACATGTCCCTTTGGTCACATTATTTTCAGTGTTTTCTAGGGGTACCATCATTTTTGTCCATGCCTGTTTCGTGAGTTTATTTTTTTAAATAATTCTGTTGAAGCATGGTTGAAAAACAATGTCTGACTTTCATTGGTTAACATTTATAGAATTTTTATTTATTATTACTTTTGTCAGATAACAGTTATTTCTGTGACCATTGTGACTTTTTCTTTCATTGACCAAAGGGTACCAACAATTTTGTCCACGTCTGTATTAATACCGTTGTGGCCACATTTTGAAAACAATCTCAAAGTCTTATCAATGTAAGTTTACATCATTCTATTTTACGTGTCCCATTTTATGTAGTGTTTTGGGTAACTCTTACTTTGCTAGATGTTACATTAAAAGTATAAATTATTGCACTGTTTTGCTCAAGTTTAATGTAATTTGATAAGAGTCTATCACTTGAACTGAAATAGCCACAACTTTTATACTGAAAATCTATGAATATTATGTCCAGTTAGACTTTTAATAGCAAAGTAATGATTTTTCTCATCCCCGACCAGATGGTACTGCTTGTACTCAATAGCTTACATTGTTTCCATGATATACATTATAGCTGGCAGTGATTTGAAGCATCACACACATTTACACAAACACTCACATTTATTATAGAACTGACGAGAACTCATGTGGAGGTTAAAGCATTCCTCTGTCATCACATAAAGCAAGTCACGGATTTATGTTTTCTTGCTGCGTAACTGTGGGAATATTTGTAATGTGCACATTTATCAAAATTACGGAGACCAGCGGAACCAAATGTTTGCAGAACATTTACATTTTATCACTTGCCCGAGCAGGGAAGGTCAACATCCTTCTCGAGTTTAACTCAATAGCTTTGTGTGCGTTTTTGCAGGTTCTTTGCGGCTGCAGGGAGGCAGGTCCAAGCTGGATGGTACAGTAGAAGTGTATCTGAATGGTGTGTGGGGAACCATCTGCAGTAACGGCTGGGATGACCGAGATGCCGCAGTGGTGTGTCGACAGCTGGGACAGGGGTAATACACATACACGCATATACGTACAGTATGCACAACATACCGTCATAGCACTTGTACTGTTTCTGTGGTTATGTATACTGTGTGCAATATTTTGATGACTTACTACATTTGCTAAATATTTGCAGTGTACCAGTATACCACAGAGCACATGTGCAGAATGTCTCATAATGCAATGCTTTGGACTTGACCTTACAGTTCTGAGTATTATCACCCACAGTGCTGGGCTTGATGCTTACTTTTTGCGTGAGGAGGAGCATTTGTGCCCATAAGTTGAAAAATGTGTTTACTTAATGAAGGCATTCAATAATTAGATTTCTAAGAATATAACTACACTATGTTTTTAACTTTTCTGTTTAAATTGTACTTACTAATTATGTCATTATTTAAAGTCTTCTTTAAACGAACAACAAAGGACTTTTAATTATAGACAAGACCAAAACACAATGTGACTTTTATTTTGAAATGTGTGCACTTTACAATTTCTGAGTGCTGATTCAAAAAGACAATGGAGATAAAATATGCACTACAAAAAAAGCATCTACAACATATTGCAATATAAAAATCTTGAAGTAGATCATAAACAATCTATTTGCATTAATTGTGAATCTGCAAGCCTGTAGAGTACGAAATGGAATATAGTTGCTACTCTGAAACATGCAGCTCTTGTATTTATTTTTTATTATCTCCTTCTTGAGAAATTTAGCAGGACTGTCAAAAGTTAAATGATTAGTTTGACAATTTTTTTTTAATTCATAGTTTAATTAAAAACCTACACTAATTTACTCTCTCTCTAATGCCATTCCGAATTCTTTTAGTTAAAAAAATATAAAATATCAAATACTAAATGGCCAGTTTCTGATTTAAACATGCAATGGCATGAGTTCATATGTCAAAAATGTCTTATATACTGGTGTTACTAGTATGATTCATATGGTTTCACATTAAAAACAGTAGACAGTATACAGAATAAGAACAAAGAAAGAGTGTTACTTTATTTTTCCCAACACTTAAATGCAACCTGCACAGTCCATGCACTACTGAAAAATATAGCATCCATATGTCTGTCTTCTATGAGTAGGATGTGCAGACATTTCAAATATATTACTAGTGTCATATTCAGTTTTTAAAGCCACGTTGTCATTCCCATCACTACTGGGCTAGTTACTGTGTTCTGATGACCATATGCTGCCCTTTTGTTTATTACCTAACCACAAAACAACCTTTGTAAGGTTGTGCATGGAATCCTTTGGTATTTGACCCTAGTGGGCCAGAGGTCAGAGGTCAATTTTTCACCTTTAAAATGTGGCATATGCTCAGCGAGTAGTCCAGCAGTAAATGTGTGTCTGGGTGTTTTAAAAGATTGCTGATTTCTCCGGAGAGTTTTAATCTTTGTCATGAACACACCCATGTGGTTTGTGTCCATCACACTCACACGCATCTGAGAGCGTTCCTCTGAGATCATTACTGAGCGTGCTCAGAGAGAGGTGACGGCAGGGTCTCGTAGATCACATGACACAACCGTCTGACAAAAAGTATTATTTTACCATTAAAACACAAATGGACACATACACATCATGGTTTGACCTGGACAGCTTAGAACCCATTTGTTATTTATGAATAATTCATTGGGTCTCTTAACTTTGATAGATGAATAGACATGAATTATTTAAAGGCTAAGCAGACAGATAGACTTCACCGACTTTGATTTATGTCTTATGTCTACCACAGTGGTTCCCATGCTGTTTTGGTCTGCACTCAATCCATGTGGCAGAAGCCGTACACATTAATCTCATAGGCAGCAAATTATGTTTTTTGGGATAAAGGCACATTTAATTGTTTTGCCAGTTTGATTTATTACACATTTTTTGTCCCCAACACCATTTTAGGACATCATAGTAATTATCTATATATATATTAGGGGTGTTACGATGCACATATTAATACAGAATATTTTCAGCACAGGTATGCATAAGCACCAAATAAATACAGCATTTTTTTTTTACATTTTGACAGCACTAGTTTAAATCTGTTATATAACAATTTAATGGCTGTAGGTTTCAGAACATTTGATCTACCGTTTACTGTCTTTGACAAAGGTACATGAGTAGTTGGAACACCGTAAAAAATAAATGAATGCATAGCTGAGAAAAGACTGGTAAAGAAAGCAAATGAAAGAATAATCATGCCATTGTCCTTTTCTGTCTCAGCTATAGAGCGCGTGCACGTGCGAGTCCTCTGTCACGTCTGGTGGTGTCTGTAGTTCACTGGCAGACTGTGGGCTGTGATGGACAGGAAGAGGACTTACTGCAGTGCAATCGCACCGTCTGGAACGGGGGAGTGTGTGTTAACCGCCAGGCGGCTGCCGTGTCTTGCACGCCAGTGGAGGGTATGTACATGCTCACGGTCATAAATGCACATAATAACAAATATACTCTCAAGTTAAGAGAAAGTAACTTGATGTGTGTGTGTGTGTGTGTGTGGCTTCAGTGTTTGTCCCAGTGCGTCTCTCTGGTGGGCCATCAGCTTATGAGGGCAGAGTAGAGGTGTATCATGCGGGACAGTGGGGCACAGTGTGTGATGACCAGTGGGATGATAATGACGCTGAGGTGGTCTGCAGGCAGCTGGGGTTGGGGTAAGACACACACACAAATGTAAATGTGACCCTGGACCACAAAACCAGTCATAATGTAAATTTACATCAACTGAAAATGTTACATAAAAATAGCTTTCCATTGATGTATGGTTTGTTACGATAGGACAATATTTGGCCGAGATACAACTATTTGAATATCTGTAATAACAAAAAATCTAAATACTGAGAAAATCGCCTTTAAAGTTGTCTAAATGAAGTTCTTAGCAAAGCATATTACTAATCAACAAATTAGTTTCTGATATATTTATGATGTACTAAATATCTTCAAGGAACATGATCTTTGCTTAACATCCTAAACATTTTTGGCATAAAAGAAAAATCTATCATTTTCACCCATACAATGTATTTTTGGTTCTTGCTGCAAATATACCCCAGCGACTTTTTGTGGTTTTGTGGTCCATGTTCACAAATGAGCTGAATTTGTCAGGATTTGTTCACTTGTCACGGTCCGCATTCAGTTGGTTTGCAGTCATGAAATCAGATCGATTTTAAAATATAGATAAAATATAATAAACTTCATCTTATAGTGATACTGAAAGCATGAGATGCATTAGACGACACAGCATTCGTGTATATGCTTCTTTGTCATTCAACTCATAGCGAATGTCACGTGAGAATAAATGAATTCAGACACAGCTGTAGACACTACTGAGCTTTGTGTATGCCATTACATTCATGTTATGCCCCATATGTTAAAAAATACTTGAAATCTGATCTGACTGTTTGACTGGAGCACACTGAACATATGCATGCGGTTTGGACTGGGTTCAATTTTTAATCAGATGAATCGCATGATGTTGTGATCATTTGAGCCAATAAATTACAATTATAAACAAATAAATATATATCTGTACTAGCATATATTTGTGTATATTTTGTTATTTGTAAAGGTTTTGAGTTAAAATGTATTGTAATGTAGTTAAAATGTTCAAATCTCATCCAGTTGTTTTGTAATTAAATCTGATCCATTCAGGTAGTAAGTATCACAGTAAATAATTTAGTCTAGTATATATCTGATAAATCTTAAATCAAGTGGTACATTACAGTATTGTTCTGTCCATTATGATCTAAATGTTTTTCAGACTACATATGGTTTGGATTGTTTTTAATCCGATTATTTACATTAATTACATAAAACATATTTGTATTTATTTAATATTTATTATCAATATTTTTATATGCATATTTTATTTTTATATTTAATCGTTCTAAATGAATGGATTATTTTTTTATTCATTGTTGATTAATTAATTGACAGCCCTACAAAAATTACAAAACAAAGCCACAGAGGCTTGACCTGGTTTCTTGGGAACAAGCTGTCTATTTAGAGGAACTCCAGGGCGTTCTTATAACCAAGATGTGTGAAAATAGAAGGAAGATAGAGAGGAGGTAGGAGTGTTAGATGGAGAGAGGGAAAGAGAGGGGTAGAGTGTCTTCTCTGCATAAAAATGTGAAATATTTTCTTGGGAGGTTCCTGACACACAAAGCCAAAGTGTTCTCAGTAAGAAAGTGAGAGTGTGAGAGACAGACAGAAAATGGAGATAATGAGAGGATGAGAGCCAAAGGAAGACAGAATGAGAGGGCAAAGAGGCGTAAAGGGTGATTTAGAGGGAGGAAAGGAATTACAGAGGAGCGGAAAGAGGGAATGGAAAGATCAAGATGTGAATCAGGTTGATTGTTTCAAGCATTTCAACTATATTATACTGCCTGGCGTAACAAACGGTGCCCAAAAGTGAGCTTTGCAGGTGTGTGTGAGTTTGTATAATAATCACTCATGTGAAGGGCTCTCTACTGAGCGGAAAAAACTCCTGTGGAGTAAAGCGCAGGGATTCGTGCATATGTTGGAGACTGCAGTTCCACTTCATTTGCCTCTCAAATTTCACTGATTATTGACTGCTGAACTTTGTGCTTGACTGCCTATTAATCACAGAAAGAATTTAAAAACGTATAATCTTATAGCACATGCGGTCCACTAGTGTACTTGAATTCATTTGATTTTGGACGTGAGTGTTGTATCTACAGTCTGTTTTTACTTTTCACTTTTATTTCATATTATGCAGCCCGTTTTTCCTGCAAATAAATGTGAGTTGAAAAAGAGGTATCATGTTAACTTAGACAATTGTAATAGATTGAATCAACGAGTAATTTTATCCTTTAGGGCTGTAACATATATCCATGTCCTGCTGTAGCTGTAGCGTAAATTGATTGTCCCGTCATACTGTTGAGATCAAGTACATGTGAGGGTTTATTATGGAAATAATATACTTAAGGATGAATTGATGCAATGTTTCTGGGCATTTGATTTCATGTTAACTGCAATAAAATGAAAATTTGTGATTAAATACAATTAGCTGAAACTATTTTTGATCCACTTATATTTAGATGTAATTTCATATTTACTTAAGTTGTCATTGAAATATGAATAAAATTTGAAATGCTGTATGTCATGTATTTAAGTATATATATAATGTAATACATGTACAAGAATTATATACATATATGAAATAATGTTAAAAATGATCAAATTTGATAAAAAAAATTTATTAGTATATTTTGATTTCAAGACATCAAATTAAATGTACTTATTTAAAGCACAACAAAAGATTTGTAAGAACATAATGAAATATTATTGGAAAGTGCAATTTAAGTGTACTTAAATGTGTTTCTTTAAGATGGTTTTTCTTTCATTCATAACATTACTTCAAATTTATATTTCCTTTTTATAATTTGTATGTTATTTCTACAAATACAGTTTTTGCTAAATACTTTTACAGTTTAAAGTACACTACAAATGTACATTCAGTACAATAACTTTTTGCACTTTTTTTTTTTTACAAGGAAAGTTATAAGTTCCTTAGTGTGGGAAGAAGCTAATCTGAATCCTAATATCAAACATAATTTATCAGGAAGCTGAATGGCTGCGGCCACCTGCTGCGAGATACACAACACAAACAACCCCCCTTGATTTTCTAATGACTATGTAGATGAATGACTGCAAATCAGCCAGAAAACAGGTTGTGGGACGCCAGCTTTAATCTTTATCAACAAATTGATTGTTTCACATGCTTTGAGTCCTTTGGCACTTTAAAATTTTCCATTAAAGTACTGTTTGGTTTATTTTTTCTGATCTATGCGTACAGGGGCATTGCTAAGGCTTGGGTGGGAGCACATTTCGGTGCAGGCTCAGGGCGAGTGCTGTTGGATGAGGTGAGCTGCACAGGAAATGAGCTTTCCATAGAGCAGTGTCCAAAAACCGCCTGGGGGGAGCACAACTGTGACCACACAGAGGATGCTGGAGTGTCTTGCATCCCACTTACAGGTACACATATATACAAGTATGGATAACACACACGGGTATATATTTATATTAATTGCTCTTTTTGCACAAAAACTTGCAAGATGTTTTGATGGCACAACACATACACTTCATTTTAAACTTAATTTCTTTAAAACTCATTTTTGCAGAACTTGTTTTACATATATAGTTTCACTTGAGGTTGATGATAAAAGCAGGTGTAAAGAGATCCTCTCTCTCTCCGTCAGATGGTGCAGTGCGTCTGGATGGGGGTGTGAAGAGTTATGAGGGGAGACTAGAGGTTCATTATAGAGGTCAGTGGGGGACCGTGTGTGATGATGGATGGACACAGACCAACACACAAGTAGTTTGCAGGCAGCTGGGCTTCAGGTATTATGTTTTAATATGTATTTTTTGATTACAGTGTCTTTATTATTGACTGCTGTGCTGCTAATTGTGTTGTGTTGATTCAGTTCAGGGGAGAGTGTGTCTGCAGGGCGGTTCGGGGTGTCACCGGGTCCCATTCTCCTGGATGATGTAAGGTGTACAGGAAAAGAGCCCACAGTCACACACTGCAGCCGGAGGGACTGGTTCAAACATGACTGCACTCACAACCAAGACGTAGCCATTGTGTGCAACCCCCAGCGCTCTAGACACGGAGTGCCCACTAGTAAGACCTCTGACACACACACACACACACACACACACAAAAACTGCCTTAGGCTGTGTTTACACTTGCCATCTATTCGGACAAGAAAACGTTGACAAGAGTTTATTTTTCTAAAAAAAAACAACGCTGCCAGCGTCTGTTACAAAAAAGCAGCCAAGAGCGTTTTTTGTAGCTATAGCAACAGCTGCAACAGTAGCCTAGCGCAGTGTGCTGCAGAAATGTCAAGAAAGCATAAAAAGTTGGCTTTTGAAGTTAATGGGGAAGAAAATGTCGATTCACAACAACGTTCCTTGTGCACCGAGACCAGTACGATCAGGTTATCTATCCGCAGCTGCTCCATTGCATTGTTGTTATGGAAACGACAGATCTCACTACATGTTTGGTCATCGGTCAACTGCCAAAAGGCTGCTTGACGTCAGGTGTTTCTGAAAAAAAGTTTCATATTCTTCAACTCGAAAAGACACTCGATGGCGATGGCTTTTTAAAAACGCTGATGACTTTTTTGAAAACATGGTTTACTCCATAGGATTCTAACGTAAAACAGAAGAAAGATGCCAAGTGTGAACGTATACGTTATACATTCTCTTTTCCCAAGAGACTTAAATCTGACCTGTGAAATCCAGATACAGTTTAAAAGTTTGAAACTTAAACTTGCAGAAATACCAGTCATTATAGTATTTTTCTTTCCGAAACCATTACGAAACCCGTAGTTGGTGCTGTAGGAAAGTGATGATTATATAATGTATATGTTGTTAGCAATACCGGTGAAGTAAATCCACACTTTGCTGAAGAAGTGTTAGCAAACTCTTGAGCAGCTAAAATATCATGTACTCCGCCATTGTTGTGTATGTTTGTTCGCGCTTGGCTTTAAAATCAACTCTGGGCATGTCTACATAACTAACACATACTACACATGGCATGACGTCACCGTTTTCCAAGATTCCCGAATTGGATTGAGTACATGGAAACGATAATGTTTAACATAACATTTTCAAAAACTTGCACTTTGAAACCCTTTTTCAAAAATATGCTTTTTAGTCCCCAAAACACTGGAAATGTTTTTTAGTGTATAGTTATTGTGCGCATAATGTTTAATGCGATGCTATTAAAATCTTCAATGGGTATCATCGGTTATATTTAACAATAACATTTCTATTGATAAGGGTTGTCAGTCAAGAAATAAATAATCACTATTATTACAAAATACACTATTAAAATATGAGTTTCTAAAATTATACACTAGCTTTTGTCCAGCTTTGTTGCCATATGTTTTCTGATGCATTTCTTCACATTACCAATTAATTAATCTTAATTATTGTGGGTTATTGTGTATTTTTATATGTTAATGTTCATATACTGCTATTAAATTGAACAGTATTAAGATTGCATTCTATAAATTCTATTAAGAATTTAACAGTATATGATCATTTTAATAATAAATCATTTTAAATAATGTTAACTACTGTGCTGTTTAAACTAATTAGGCACAAAAAGGACATCCATTTTGTAGAATACAAAAATACTCTTATGTGCTCTCCATATGGTTCTGATATTAGAGGTAATATACTTTTATATGAGAACTTCTATTATAGTTATGCTGACTATAATGGGGTTGCTGTGCTGATCCCTCTACACCTGTAGACCATGTCATACAAGGGATGGTGTATGTACACCCATTTACACACACATAAAAACCGGCGGATCAAACATTACATTACACATACTACTAAATATATATGTATGCAAAATCTAAATGCTATTATCTAACAGACCTTTGGTAGAAAGATAGATCCGATATCTTAATAGGACTTTGATTTAGCATCGTATATCAGCTGCCTGAAGTCAGACTGAACAAGTTCTGCTAATGGCCAGAGGGCATGAAGTCAGACGTTTAACAAGTACAGCTGCCACTAGACTTATCATGGCTGACTCCTGCTGAGCTTCATAAAGAGCTGATGATTTTACCGGATCCAGACAGACACTCAGTTAAACGTACATACGGAAAACACTCCTACACATTCAGATGACAGGATTATACTGCAGCTCTACCTCAGTCTAGGTTGAAAACTTAATTTAATTCATTTAAACTAAATGAAATGACAATGGTAATTAGTACAATAAAGCAATGGTATTGTTTTTTATTTAATACTTAATATGTAATTTTAATTATATTTATTTTAAAATAAAGTTTACTTTGAGTAAAAAAAGAAATGAGTACATTTCAAACACAAGAACATGAATTTTAATGTCAGTAAAACAAAGACACTTTTTAGTAGTCAATTTTGTTGTGCTGTTTTCAAAATAATAGACCGCAAAAGATTGCATAGATGCTTTTATACTGCAAGACCATTTTTACACTTCACATGCTTCACTGAGAATTAAATATCCTACTTGTTATTACACATTTGTTAAGAATACAGTACACATTTTGCTACCTTTATTTTCCACTGTTCCCCACAATCTTAGAACCCTTAGAACCCTTTTGTAAAATGTAGAAGATTTATGTATGTGTGTGTGTGTGTGTGTGTGTGTAATAGATCTTGATAGGCAGCAGGTCAGAGTGTGAGGAACAGAATGAGTGACAGCGCTGGAGTGTGTCAGTTGCACACTCACACATACATACACTATACTACTGTTTGTGTGTAAATGTCTTGCTGCAGCTATTTTTCCTGCACTTTCTAGCTGATTTAACTTTATTGTCTTTGGACAGAGTAGCCGGTGCTTTAAAGAGACTTCACTATAGAGCAGATCTTACTTAAGGGGATTCAGATGAGGGTGTTTTTGTGTGTATAAAGATGAACTCAATTTTTAACTAAACATTAAAGAAATCTCCAGTTTTTATCATTCTCATCAAACACATTGCAGTATTCTTTTATATGGACACACACAGAAATCTAAATCTAAATGGCTGTATGCAATAGACTAATGTCTAATACTGTTTTTTTTCTTTTTCTGAATCCTATTTTCCTATAGAGTACATACCTGGATGTCTCCAAATGAAGTTTTGTGAGATTTAGCTACCTTCTGGGAACAGTATGTTTTGTATTACCGTTTTTAGTACTACCCTAAGTGTTTCCTCCTGATTTGCTTCCTGAATTTATCTTACATGCACACACACACCTACTGGACTTCCTCTGTCAAGCTGATGGTTTTATGAAAATGTGGTGCGTGTAGCTCTATGGGAAACTCTCAGAGCTTAACTAATGTTTCCTTTTCACTGAATGAGCTTAAATGTATTTCCTACTTGCCTGTGAGCCACATGGAATCCATAAGGGCCTGTGCCCACAAAACTCAGATTTCCATTGGAGCGGAAAACCAATCCTTCACAAAGTCATTCATTTCAGTTAGTAATACTCTCAGCTCCATTTAACTTATTTGATCATGCTTAAATGCATTCTGCAGAAATCAACAGATTTCCTCCTAAAGCAGCACAGAGATATTCGATGTGATTAACAGGAAGTAATCTGTCAGTTATGCTGTTATAGCGACTCCATTAACTTAATTTTAATGGATGATTACTCTATATCTCTGCCTCTTTATATCTGAGTTTGGTTGCTGAAAATTCAGCCTGGCTATCACAGAGATTAATTTTATAATATATCAAACAAAAATCTGATGTTTTATTTTATAATATAACTTTTAGAGCATTGTTCATATAATAAATTAAACCGTGGTGAGCATAAGTGACTTTTATTCATTAAAATATCTTGCTGACCTCAAATCTTTGAATGGCAGTGCATAAGAACGAAAGATGGCCAATATATATACACAAACACTCAGGTTCTCACTCAGTAGAAACATGTCCAAATAAATAAAACTGTTCTGAGTGTGATTTTTGGAGTGTTTTTCATCGACAGAGCTGATGAAGAGTAGAGACCATCTGAAAAAACATTTCAGCGCGGATGGTTATCACATGTGAGTGTATTTGTGTGCCGCTGGTGCTGAAGGCTTTATGAAGTCAATTTTATTAAATAAAAAAGTCCTTAAGTAACTGCTGACAAGTGAGACATGACAGTGAGAAATGAACTTCAAGCTTTAGGAATGATTAGTATTGCAGATGTTCATAAAGCTGTATGTTTTGTTAACATACGTAGCAGAGCAGTAAGCCATGAGGAGCCATGCACTAAGTTACTGTAAACTGACTCAGGTGGTAGTAATAATAATCAAACATGTAAAACTTGCAAAATAATCCAAACCTGTAGGCTGTGTATGGTTGTCATGCAGTAATGCAACTTGGCACATTCGTTCAAGTTTCAGCTAGTGTACAGTCGTGACTATGCATAAATTACTCCAATCAGATTTTAGAATCAGAACTATCAGTTTTATGCACAAACTTGGCTATATAGTCATTTTGGCTGCAAACGTGTGGTTTTTTTTCTTGCACAGAGAGTGTCGCTGATATTGCTGACGGGTCTGTAGCTGGTGATTGATTGCGTTTGTGTGTCTGTGTTATGTGTAAGTGGAGGCAGGTGTTCCATGACTGGAAACCTAAAACTGTCCTTCCAGCACCAAGTGTTTTTTTATGCCTCTTACTGTGTTACGTGTGCACGAGCACAAACTCACGCTCACACACATGGATGTAAGTTGTCCTTCTATGGCCTCCCTCATTTCCTCTATTGTTTCAATGTATTTCGGATAGTGGGTTAAAGTGATAGTTCAGCCCAAAAAACATCAACATTGGATGGACGTTAAAGAGAACTTCTTTAGATTGTCTTCTTTTGTGTTTCACAGAAGATAGAATATAATGCAGGTTTGGAACGAGTTGATGTGAACTCTCTGAACTAGAGATGTGTTACTCATACAATAGGAATCACGTCTGTCCATTGGATATTTGTTATTCAGTAGAGATTTTATTATCCAGAGTCGCTCACAGTACACTTGTCATTGATTTAGCATTCTTTGAGCAGCCCCAGGTTATTCATCTTCATCATGGGCACAACAGTTCCATAGGTTTTGGATGATTTGCACCCTCTTAAAAAGTTACTGTAAATCTTGTAAGTATAATGCACAATTTTAGTTCCAAATTGAGTTGTGTAATATAGGCTTTTAACAATTTTATTCAAGTCTCATTTGTCATCTTAAAGGAGATTTATTAAAATTAAAAAGTAAAATTGTTCCACATCTGAAATTTTTTTTCACAAAAGAAACCATTTTGAAGAATGTTGGTAACCGTTACATTGACTTCCATAGTATTTTTTCTCATATTATGAAAGTCAAACATTCCAACATTCTTCAAACTATTTTCCTTTGTGAAGCATAAGTAAATGACAAAATTGCCACTTTTTGGTGATTTATATGGGTAATTTTTCTAACTATCCCTTTTAAATATTACACATAATATATAATGCTTATATCTATTGCATTAGCGGTGAAACCTTTACTTTAAACCTAAAGCCAACCAGATCCACCTGCAGATAATAGCAAAATGCAGCATGTGCGTATTCATGTATTTTGTTTTACCTTTTTATCAGGTATGCCTGTGAGACTGGTGGGTGGAGAGAATGAGAGAGAGGGACGCGTGGAGATCCTGGTGGCTGGCCAGTGGGGGACGGTTTGTGATGATGGATGGACGGATCGGGATGCAGAGGTGGTGTGCAGACAGCTGGGTTACAGGTGACATCAACAACTGAATAGCCATCTGTGCTGAGTCATGTCATGCAATACCTTGTAGAATAATTAAATGTAAATGTAAAATGTTACATTTTATGCATCCATACTTAAAGCAGCAAACAGACTTTTTGGTTTGATGACAAGCTATGATCTCGGATTGACAAAACCTGGTTTGAAAGTGTGAAATAGTTTAGGTTTGAAGGTTTTATTGTCAGATGAAGACAGGAAAGCTATTAAAACCTCACAAAGACCATATTAGACCATTTCAGGCCCCGCACTATAACATATAAAATCAGCTCAGACCCTAGCAAACCTATCCTCGTATATTAGACCTCATAAGATCAGTCAAAACCATGATTCTAGGCACTGGTGGCATGTATGTAATGGTACTGTATCTAAGTGTTTTTAGGCATTGTTAGCATTGTTTTATAAAAAAAATTGACTAATGTCCTAAATCTTAATGACTAAAGCATTTTGATAAAGAATGTAAAACCTTGCGCTGCCTTGTGTTTGAGGAGAATACACCCAGGGGAACAGGGAAAGAAAGAGATTTCACCTCCTTCACAATAGACAATTATTTCACAACAGATTTATTTAGTAATAGGTTCTGGTCTATTTCGTGAGTAGTTTCGTATTTTGTTTGGAAGTGATTTAAGATCTTATAAGTTCAGTTGTGAATCATGCATATATGTTATTCTTGAGTTCGGGTTACAAAACTGAGAAGACTGTCGGATTTACACGCACTAATATGATCAGCACCTTCCCTCACGCACGCCTCCTGAGGGAGGTCAAAGGTCAGGTTATGACACTGTAACTGATGCTCATATCTGATGAGCTCACTTCTCTCTGCTGGAGTGGGCGACACTTTGTGTGTGTGTTATGTTTTTTATTCTGTGTGTGTGTCTGTGTGTGTCACAATATATGTTCCTCTTGAGTAAATACACCCAGAGCCTACACAGATCTCTTATTGTTAAGCATTCGAGCAGATACAATATCATTCACGCTTTAGACTGAGAAAGTGTTTAAAAATGTGATTGGCGAACCAATTAATAATTAATTAGTTTTGTTTAAGTTTATTTTTTATACAAAAACTGAGTAATTTTAGTATTGTCTGTGCAATATTTATTATTTTACTTTTATTTTTAGTTTTTATTTTAATTTGTAGGTGTTTTTGGTTACATTTTATTTTAGATTTATTTCAATACATGAAAAAAAAACATTTTATTCAAAACCATTTGAACAATTTTAGGTTTTGTTTTAAATAAGCAATAACAACCTGTTTTGAAAAATACTAACTGTATTAAAATGTATCTGTTACTGTGATCGTTTTGCAGCGGGCTGGCTAAAGCTCGTGTGATGGCGTACTTTGGAGAGGGCGAGGGGCCTATTCACACTGACAATGTAAAGTGCACTGGTGGAGAACATTCGCTGATTGACTGCATCAAGCAACCGTTCGGGACGCACAACTGCCGCCACAGCGAAGATGCCGGCGTTATTTGTAACTATGGGTTACAGAAGGATTCTCCCGAGGTCAAAGGTGGGACATTATCTCTTCTACAGCATTCTCAAATCTGATACTGACAAGGATTGAAAGGATATTTACCCCAAATACCTCTCTTCGATGAAGCATAGTTGTAACATTGTAGTAGTTTATTAGTATCAGAAAAGCAGGATTCACTCTGATTGTATGAAAAAGAGCAGTGTCTAACATATCCTGAGTTCTCTCCTTTTGTGTTTTTACGAGAAAAAACATCCATATGGTTTTGAGTAGACTTAATGGGAAGTAAATGATGACAGAACTTTGATGTTAGAGAGTGATTCATTTTTTTTTTAAGGTAGGTTAAAAAGAGCTGCAATTAAATGGCCATTATTGGACTTTACAAGAGTATATAAAATTGATTCTTACTTATGATTCAGAGAAAAAGCCTGCATACGCCTTTATTCCAGATGTGCAATCGCAAATAGTCTTGAAACTGTGCCCAGCCGAATAGATTCAGACCTCAGCTTAGTAAAGCCACCTTATTAATGTTGTGAGCGTATTAAACAGCACCGGTCAACGTAAACATTGTTTTACTTGTGAATGGCGAGAAGCGAGATTTCCATATACCTGCAGTACTCTGCTACGAGAAAAAGCGTGAACGTCTGAAAGAAACTGGAAAAGCACTTTTCCACGTCAAAACTCATTTTTATATATCGGAGAATTGGCGTGGATTTTAGCATATGAAGCCTTTGGACGGTGGTTTTGAAGGATAGATTTAAGGATCCTCACACCTGTAAAAATACTCGAAACCACCTAAAAGAAGAGTGAAAGATGGAAACCATCACCTGAGCAGTACGTGCTGAAATGTAGTGCGTGTTATGTCTGCTCTAGAGGATGTGGTTTGGCTCACCATCTCATGATCACTGGCATTTAGACCTCACTTGTGCTTTGTTATTCTTATCAATCTAATAACTCTAATGCAAGTTAATCCAGCCTGCTTTCTCCATTAAACCATAAGGACAGATAAGCTAAGCATACAAATACAATCTTTTGGTATTATTTTACGCAATACTAGCCTGCTTTCTTAGGTCTATCAGGCACAGCTGTATGTACACACAAACACAGATGAACTCATCCGTACAGATAAATGTCTTATTTCACACACAAAACAAAACGTATTCATTATATTGTGGCATGCACATATTATTTCTCATTGCTATAATGTTGTATTATTTTTGGAGATGATTTTTGTTATATTTTTAATACTAAATAATAGACCTTTTAGCCTTTTTTAGTTAAAAAAAACTATATAGGAAAAGTAATAGATTCATTTATAAAAAAAAACATACATTATAACTGGAGTTCAGATCTTTGTCACAAAGCCGCCTTCGTTGCTTTTTCTGTTACACTTTAGAAACTACACTTTAGAAATGTACACTTTACACAATTTACACTTTAGAAATGACAAGAAATTATATATAAACTAGCCAAATTAGCTAAAAACTTAAAATCTCAAAGTTCCTCCTTCGAAACCTGTTTTAAAATCATTGCATTACTATGGAAATGAAATCAAAATCATATTACAAAATGTTTTGAGATTCCTAGGCCTCATTTTCTTGATGCAAAAAAAAAAAAAAAAAAAGTTCTTCTGACTTGCTATGAAAAAGACCATGGCAGATGTTCCTAACAGATTTCGTGAGATTCAGCCATACATGCTTTATGGAAATATGTGTTTGTGTTACATTGCAGAGGCGGTGGGCTCCATGTGTGGTCTAAGACCCTCTCATACCCGTCAGAAGAGAATAATAGGAGGAGAAAACTCGCTACGGTAAGCAGAAAGGGTCAAAATGTATACAAACATCTTTGACATAACAAACGACACATCTCAGAATAACTGTTTATGTGGTCGGAATGAGAAAATGAATGTGCAGTGCGGTTTAAATGCACATTGTGTGTGTGGTGTAGCGGGGGCTGGCCGTGGCAGGCAGCTGTGCGCTTACGGGGGTCCCAGGCAGACGGACGCTTGGTGTGTGGAGCCACTTTGATCAGCAGCTGCTGGATCCTCACCTCTGCTCACTGCTTTAAGAGGTACTCGCACATAAATATAGACAGGTACATCTTCATTCTCCAGCACATCTGCAAGGCATAAATAAAGTACACCCACTCGCACACACACATAAATACACACACTACTTTGTTGCGTTTCCAGTTTTCCACTCTGACTCACACAGCTAGATAACCCAAAGCAGTCTAATACAAACAAAGCATATTTTTTATTGTCCATTTCAGACAGTGTACCTTCTTCCCACGCTTCCTCTATATCCTGTATCTAATCACGTAATTATTATTTGTGACTTGCAAATAAACACTCTCCGTCATTCCAGCTGCAAAACAAACATAGTTCAATTATAATTCAAATTCAGTAAGCGAGGCAAAGTATTCTCTAATCAGGAAAGATGATAAAAGTAGATATAAGAAATCACCTTTCTGTTAAAAGCAAAAGATCAGGTTGTAATAAAACTAGTGATTAAGCGTGATTAATCGCATCCAAAACTATTTTTTGTTTACATGCTGTGTGTGTACTGTGAATATTTATTATGTCCATGGAAATGCACAGACGTACATGTCTATATTTAAGCAAAATATTATGTTTATAAATTAAATATATTTTTAATATAAATATATAGTAAGTAAAATATGTATATTTTAAAGATATTTATCTTTAATATAAATATAAACATACACGAAAACATATTTTCAAAATATATACTGTGTGTGCATTTATATATAAATAATAATAATAATAATAATAATAATAATAATAATACACATATTATATAAAACAAAAGTTTTATTTTAGATGCAGTTAATAGCGATTAATCATTTGACGGCACTAAAGAGTTGTACAGCACTGATTATTACATATTTACAAAAAACTTTTCTTATGACTTTTTGCCTTGTTTTTCTAGTAAAACTAAGCATTCGTATAGCAATGCATTTAAATAAATAATATTTGAAACAAAATGTTAGATGACAATTGGTAAATAAACATCACATTTTTTTCCTGTAAGTTAATTTCCAACCAATAAAATCATGTTCTTCTTTTCAAATAAAATGTCAAAATCGATAATTAAATATGAGCGAGGAGTAATTAACAAAATCCAAGACAGAAAGGTCTTGTTTGGAAGTAGATGAAATGGTTTTAAAACAAAATCTAAGTAATTTCCTCTGATGACTCTATGCAATATGTAATAATACAACATAAGCTTAAATTATGGTAAAGTTCAGCTAAATGTGTTAATATTTATTACAGTTTAGTTGAAAATGAAAAAGAAGCTCAAGTGTCTACAGTTGACTGTCTATAGAGTTCCATTGAAATGTCACATTTATAGATCCACAAAGACGAAAGTGTCCAGAGTAATAGTTTATAGTAATAAAATAAGATGTCAGATATTTTGGATAAGTCTTTAAGGCAGATTTGGTCCTCATAAGGACAAACTCTCATGTGAAATGCGAAAAAGTCTTGTTTTATTTGAAATATTGAAAATTAGACCGCTTGTTGCTAAGCGATGATAAATCCCATCCATCCCAAAATGACACTACATGCAATTTAGCCACAGACCCTTCATGCATCGTTTGATGAGTTTATCCACGGGGATAAAACGTCATAGCGGTTCACATTAAGGAAGAATAATAATAGTATTGCCAGAGGAAAAACAATAAAAACATGTTCACACAAACACTCCCCACTTCCCTAAAAGATCAGTCTTGTAAATGATCTGCCTTCAGTTCAGACTTGTGCTGCATTTCCACATTACTGTGAAGAATGTACGCTAGTGATAGTTTCCTGAACCATTTAGGGTTTTATTTTTAAAAAAAGAGTCTCGGTAGAAATACTTTGGCAGTGTGAGGGGTTTAAGTAATATTGGATCTGTTTTTTATCAACCAGTCCAAGCAGCGAGCCTTCAAAATATGATCCATGACATCAGACTACTGCTAAAGTTTCCTCTAGTTACATGCTCTCCACACACACACACACACACACACACACACACACACACACACACACACACGAGCTATAAATCTGAATACCTTTGTGGCTCCCACCCTCTTTTTTCCTCAGACACTTGCGCTAACTTTTTCAGGAATGCAATTAATAGAGTGCAAAACAGCGTAACAGTTGTTTTAAATCATTTAAGATCGTCTAGCTCGAGAGGACTAAAGTTAGTCTCTCACTTCCGAGTTTACGAAGGGTAGCGTGACATTTGTGCAAAAATAGCACGTACAAACACACTCACATTAGCGCTAAACTATTTTTATGCCGCTTGCCCAGTCGATGGCCAACGCTTCATTACAATCTGGGGTTACAAGCGACGTGGAATTAAAGGATTGAGAAATCAGCATGCTAAAGTCAGCCCTAATGACAGAACTGCTGTAATGTAGAAACTAAGAGTTTGGGAGCTGTCGACACATCCAGCTTCTGAAACTTGGTTAGACTACTGAGCAAATGTGTGGTGCAATGCCAATCCATAGAGTACTGAACTACTCCATCATTTATAAGCCATTTCATGGAGAAATAGGGGAAATGAGCATTAACAAGTAAATATAGAATTTCAATGACAAATCTACACTGCTAAAGTTAATTTAAAAAAAAAGAATAACTTAATAATGTTGTTAAAACTTGTGATTTTCAGGCATATAAAAAGCATTAGTTTAATTTCAAACTTCAAAACTGAAGGAAAAGAATGGTCATATACACACACACACACACACACACACACACACACACACACACACACACACACACACACAGTTAACCTAGAAATGGTAACATCTCAGTTGGTTTTATTATCATTATTATTAAGTCGATATAAATCGACTTGGTTGATATAAATTGCTTCTATTGCCTACCTCATTTGTACGTCGCTTTGGATATAAGCGTCTGCTAAATGACTAAATGTAAATGTAAAGTCAAAATATAATTTAATAACACTGTATGAACCTAAATACATAAACGCATACCAATAAAATGCAAATACATATTGTTAAATCAAATGTTTACTTAATTATTTAATTTTTGGTAATGCTTTATGTAGCAAGAATCCATTATATCGATTAAAAATACAGATATTTTTATGTAACAAAAGTTACATCATGTTTTTTTGGGTTAGTTAGCTGGGTTTTTAGTTTAACCTATTAAAAAAAAACAACTGCAGTTTAACAGGAAAATTACTTTTGAAGATATAAAACTGTCACTTATAACAATATTGAACAATATTGCAGTTTTTACTGTATTTATAATGAAATAAATCCATAACTGTAAGTAACGAATACCTGGGTTTTTAGCATTATCAAAATAAAATAGATTTTATAATGTAGACGAACCAGTGAGAATGGAACTGGGTTGAAGTGTATGACGCCGGAGCACTGCCCACTTGGCCATGTCTCAGCAAGAATAACCTTTTAATAACCTCATTGAGATCAGTACTACAGTAAGGATTAATGTTGATTGTGAGTCTTAGAAGCTTAATATATAGAGTGTCAGGCTCAGAAGTGCCCTTTCCAGAACGAGGCTTTGGGAATGTGCTGCTTGACTACTGCCAGGCCAAGAGTGTCATTCCGGACAGGCCAGATCCTTTTTCCAGAAAAGACCTGACCGTGTAACGGGACACTGCCGTCTCTCTCTCTGGCACCACTTACATATTTCCGTTACACAGCGATGGTTTCAATCACTAACAAGCAGACAGGAGGGCACATACACATCCTCACAGTCACTCTTTTTGCTTCTGTTTACTCCTTCAGTTCGGTTAAGATTCATATCGATCTTTAGGGTGCTATTTGTTATTGTCAATTTATATGTAAACAGTACATGTAATATATGTTCTATAATATAATATATACAATTTAGGGGTTGTGCAGATGTTTCAGGAGAAAGCCCCTTTTTAAAATGCTCTGAACTACAGTGTATAAAATGTTGCAGTAAATTAGTGCTGTCAAATGATTGTGGTTAATCGCATCCAAAATAAAAAAAAATGTGTTTTAATAAAATGTGTGTGTATACCATGTATATATAATGCAGACATATGCATGTATATATTTAGTGGTGTACACATATATGTACTGTATGTTTCCATGGATCCCCTTGCCGAATCTTCAGGTTCCTCGCACCCCATTTTGAAAACTTTATTTGAAGAGAGATGTCATTCTCAGCACAGTCAAGAAACCTTATAGTAGCAGTTCTTAAAGACGGGCAAGCACAGGAGACTTTCTGTTTCACGCGAAGAGTGTGATGTCCCGGTGTTGGGTTTATGGAAAAAGAAAACTTCCTGTATATCTTTTCTCCAACTGACCGTGAGTGTGCACATGGTTTGGCTTTGGGTCCATAAGATCAGTTGACATGAACTTCCTGAGGAAGGGACCTGATTTGTCATGTGAGGGCGTTTGTGAGTGGCACATACAGAAGTCATAAATCATCCTCGGATAATGTATTACACTGCTGTGCTGGTTCAGTTGCATTCAGACTTTCTGAATGTGTCCTGTTTGAATGCCCTTGTTCTTTTTTATGTTTTTGTTGGACAGTTTTTGTTTGCCTCACATAGAATCATATAGCTATGTTAATTAAAAAAAATATATATATATAATACTAGGCTATATACTGTATGAGTGTGTATTTATATATACATAATATATATACTCAGTACACACACGTTATACACACAAAAACACATATATATATATATATATATATATATATATATATATATATATATATATATATATATATGTATATATATATGTATATATATATATATATATATATATATATATATATATATATATATATATATATATATATATATATATATATATATATATATATATATATATATATATATATATATATAAATATAAATTCTTTGAATAGAAACAGCATTTAATTACAATAGAAATCTTTTGTAAAAATGTCTTTACTGTCACTTTATGTGACACTACATTCTTATTATCTTCTTATTCATTTCTTTACAAAAGTCTTACAGGGCCCAATGTCTTCAGTTCATATCCACTAACAACCACAATAAAAAAAATCAGCCGATAACTAATACGGTAACAAATATATCATGCATAGAAATGGTTGTGTTAATGTTAATGAGTTCTGTTATTTGTTCTTTCCTAGGTACGGTAACAGCAGCGGGCTGTATAAAGTGCGTGTGGGTGATTATCACTCTCTGGTTCCTGAGGAGTACGAGGAAGAGTACGCTGTGGAGAAAATCGTCCTTCACCCACGTTACCGCTCTGACAGCAACGACTACGACCTGGCGCTGGTGCGCGTTTCTGGTCACGGAGCTCACAGGAGTGTCACGGGAGACTGCGTCACGCTGAGCCGCTTCGTGCTGCCCGCCTGCCTGCCAGCGCGCAGAGAGAAAGTGCCAAAGGGCATCGCCAACTGCTACATCACAGGCTGGGGAGACACAGGTTGTACGCCACACACATACACGCATTGAAACTAAAGAAATCCGATTCAGAAGCAATTATAAAAGATTGCCGTACAGCCTCGAGCTGTCACTCCCGAAATGAAGGGTGCTTTGAGCACAATCAGAGCTGGAACCGAGGCTGTGCGTGTAACATGGAGGTGCTTTTGGCTCTTTTGAATAGCACAGGCTGACAGGCATAAGATGTGATCAGACAGTGTGAAAGCAGAACTGACAGCGATAATCACACACTGTAAGACACCAGAATCTCTCTTCTGTGTTCTGTCTCAAACAATCACTCTCTCGCTGCGTCGCTCTCACACACAGACAGGCAAAGAGAAAATAGCAGTAAAACGGCGTGATGACATGTTCAGTTCAATTATTTAACAGATGCTTTTTACAGAAAGATAAGCCAATGAGCAAATCGGCAGTATCGCATTTGAAAACTAAAGTAGTACGAAAGGAGAAGTGTAAAGGAAAAGAAATCAGTGGGGATGCCTGGAGCACAAAACCTGTCACAATCAGCATCAGACAAAAATCATGCCAAAAATCATTAGGATATTAAATAAAGATCATGTTCCATGAACATATTTTTTACAACTGTAAATGTATAAAAATCTAATTGTATATCTAATTTTTGATTAGTGATATACATTAACATCATTTGAACAACTTTAAAGGCGATCTTCTCGATACTTTTTTGCACCCTCAGATTCCAGATTTGCAAATAGTAGTAATATTGTCCTATCCATATGGCAATGGAAAGCTTGCTGATTTAAGATGATGTATAAATCTTACAAACTGGGTCACATTTATAATAAGTACTAGTAATAAAATGAGGGACACATTAGTATACTTTTAAATAGAGCACTTATAACTGAAATAATTTTCTTTAAAATAACATTAATAAATAATATATTCTTAGAGTAATTGTGAAGTGTGTGCCCATGCTTTCGGGTACTTTATTGCATATACATTTCAATTCAATTGAAAAAGGATAATAATTGAAATTGATATGAAATGCAGTTAGCTGAACTTTGGACATTTCTTTTTGATAGACTGAAGTACATCTTTAAAGCATTTATGGTAAGCTGAAGTATATTTTATATTTAAATGTCAATTATGTACATGCTTTTCCAAACCTGTTTGTACTCATCTTTATTCTGTGCCACACAGGAAGATATTTAGAAAAACAGTTTCAACTGTTGTTGTCAATAAAATGAAAATTATGTTTGGGTGAACTATTAATTTAAAATTGAATAGCTCATCCATTTAAAATTTTGATGCTGAATTTTGTAATATAATTTTTCTCTGTCAAAACATAATGTAACTAAGGACAACTATATCTTATGTCATTATAAAGTTGATTAGTATATTTCAGTGTTTTGAAGTGAAAAACACTTGCTTCACTTGAATATGAATAATACACATCTGTATTTAGGCAACAAGTATAGACATTTTTAAACAAACTTTTGTAAGCATTTGTAGGAAACTGCTTAATACACAAAGTAATTTAGTTTGCTGAAAGTAGTTAAGTTGATCTGTAAAACAGCTGTTTTTCTGAAACAATAGGCATCATCTGTCTCAGAAATGTAGTAATTATTTGTATCACTGGCTGTATTTGCAAACAGGATTGTGTATTCGCTTAAGGGTATTTGTAAGCACTGGTTTATGGATGAGCAGATGGAGGGAGTGTTTATTAGTGTTGTGAGAAACACGGAGCTGTGATGTCCAGTGAGCGAGAGATGCATCAGTTACATATACTGTAACATATTTTGGTAACACTTTACTTTAAGGTTTCACATAGTTACAAATTACACATACTTACTATTATAATAACAACACTTAATAACAACACTTAATTACATGCAAGTTCCTAAGGACCTATAATATATAATCCTGACATATATACACCTAACCATACATATATATATTAATAATGAGGACATATATATATATATATATATACACATATATACATATACACACATATATATACAGTGTATATATATATATTATACACATTATAATTCTATATAATTACTATAATATATAGTATAATTAACTGCAAATTATAGTACACTACATTTATATTAAAGTAATTAGCTAATGGTTAGGGTTAGGTTACTATCATAATAACACTTAATCATGGATAATTATAAGTATTATTAAGACAAACCCTAAGCATATAGTATGTACATGTAATTAATAATAATTACTCAGCACTTAAATGTACACTTACACTGTAATACGGACGTCTTAAACCTTTATTGGTGGATTTTTACATTATGATGATCTAAAATGTAAAACTTTAGCTTACTTTTTAAGATCTTATTATGAGAACATTATTCTTTTAAAGAATGTACTCAAGTGTGCCAATAGTTTACATGTATTAAATGTAATTAGCTAAAATAGCTGACGCACTTCTTTATCACAAGCATACAGACACAGAAAACATCTGTCCAGCTGTCCGCTCTCGTCAGAAAGGACATGCATGACAGTAGTAACATCTATACCGAGCTGTAATCAAAGAACACGAGGAAATCATCAAGGAACTACACAGGGTGTAATTATGATGTCAGTTTTAAGCAGCTTCAGATTATCATGTGACATGTTGATAGCAGGGTTTCTTCTAATGGTCACGGTGTGTTGTAAATCACCTTTCTTCTCTCGGTCACTGGACTTCAGCGCTCTTAACAGTCTTCTGTGATGAAGTGCGATGACACTGAAAGAAGAGCGACTACAAGCTTCGTTGCATATGTGAACGGTTGAATCTGATCACTTGCAGACCTCAAGTAAAACCTTTTCTTTTCTCAGGTCGTGCTTATTCAAAAACTCTCCAGCAGGCCTCGATATCCGTGTTGAGCAAGCGTCAGTGCGAGCAGCGCTATTCTGACCAGTTCACCGGCCGCATGCTGTGCGCCGGCTCCTCCCACGACGACCAACGCGTGGACAGTTGCCGTGGAGATAGCGGCGGTCCGCTGGTGTGCGAGAGGCCTAGTGGAAATTGGGTTGTATATGGGGTCACATCGTGGGGTCACGCGTGTCGACTGCAAGACGCACCTGGCGTCTACGCCAAAGTCTCTACCTTCGTGCCCTGGATTAAGAAAGTCATTGGCAAATAGGACCCAGAAAACTCAACCAATAACAGACAGTCTGACTATGAGGGCAGAAAAATGAAGCACACTTTTAGAGTAAGAAGCCTTAGAGCTAAATATGTTTTAGACGACATTTTTAAATGGATGATAGTTTAATAACACTAGCAGAAATCAACTACAAAGAAGTCTTAAAGGTCAGGGCCTAGCTTTAAATACAGTAAAATTTTAACTTTGCACTAAAATCACACTGATTAAAAAGAAAAACAGTAAAATATCTAAACATTCTCAATATTAATGAGATTATATCAAGTCTTGTTTTCAGGCAAAATATCTTGAACAATTAGGAATAAAGCATTTGTGCAAATGTAAGTTTAAAAACATTTGGTTTATGCTCGAAACAATGCAAAGTTATTTTTAACTTTATCTTGATTTAACAATGGTTAGATATTTTTACTGGAAAACACACACACACACACACGAGGCGTATCATAATAGCGATGTGTAGATCTTTATTGGCAGGTTAGATTATTGCAGGTCTTGTGTGTATTTTTTAAATAATGAAAGCACTTCTAGGTTGAAGAGACCACTATGGTGTGGAATTGTTTTTTTTTTTTTTAATTACGAATACAACGATGAAAGCAAATCTGTGTAAAAGTATGCCATTAAGAGACAGAAACTGTTTGAGCCTGTAATACGGGACGGGTAATGTTTCAGGTTGATATGGAAGAACGTTCCAATGGCTTGAAATCACATCAAGCTTTAATGCTGAAATGAGAAGATTCTGGATTTTCTGCTAAGAAACGTATGGTAATTCTAAACTCCTGGGATATGGTTACCATGCCATCGCTCAGTAACCGACCACATCACCTCATCCACACATTAAATGACATCATAATTCTCCACAGGAACCATGACATCATTTATTATAGCACAGATGTTCGTGATGATAACTGGACCGAGGTTTTCTATATCTCGACATCGGGACAAAAAGCACATCATATATTTGCTAAATATTTTCACAGTGCCACAGTCCCTTCCAGACGCCAGAGATCTGGGGGATATGGGAATTATGTGCAATGCAAAACTCTTTATACCTCCTTGTTTTAGTGTTGTGATAATGCATTTCATTTCAGCATAATTAACTTGCGTTCGTTTTGATATTACACATCTGTGAGCATGATTTATGAGAGCAGTCTTTATACACACTACACACTTTTTTTTTAAAACAACTGGCCTGTGTACATATAAAAGCTGACCAACCACAAACTCTTATTTTGTACAAACTAAGGTGTTGCAGTTTAGGTTTTTGTAAATTAGTTTTTCTTATGCATCATTCAATGATATTGTAAGCTTCTGTTAATTAATGGTACTATGAAAACTAAAAAGTGTTCACTTGGTCAATAATTCTGTGCTGATATATGATCTATATTTCTGAACACGGCATGGAGCTTTTATTATTGCCTAAACAGTGTATGTCGAGTCATGTGGTATTTGACGCTATTCATAAGGGCTGCGATGTTATTAACAGCATAAAAATAGTATGGTAAATAATATTTAGAGGAACTTAAAATCCCAAAAAGCTATATACCAGTGGTTTTCAACCTGTGGGCCGCAACGGTATTGCAGGGGGGCCGCCAGTTATTATCAATAGAAATAATAATATTGCTAATGTACGTAAAAATGTATAGTAATAATTAAATATCATAATTAATTAAATAACACAAAATAATAATAAACTGTTACTATGCGTTCACTATTCCATGCCGTTGATTGGTTTAAAAACAACCCGCCGATTTAGGCTATGTAACATATTTTTGCTGCATACATTTAAAAATTTTTTTAAAATTTTTTTGCAGTGGGCCGAGGAAACATATGTGTTTGGTTGTGTGGGCTGTGAGTTAAAAAAGGTTGGGAACCACTGCTATATACAGTAGTCTTACAACTTCAGTTTGGAGTATTAAACATTTCGCAGTTGGTATAAAATGTGTTGATGAAATAAAGTATTGTCTTTGACTATAGAAAAATAGAGAGGAAAAACATGTTTGTGTGAATGCACATGTATATTTTGTATTTGAGGACCTTTCTGACTACATTGTTAGCTTTCGGTTTTCTGAGTACACGGGCAAGTTTAGCTAGCTTTGTTTTGTTCGCAGTGGTCAGTGTGTACAGACCTGACATACAATGTTTGTGTAGCCTTTTCAGAAAGCCATTTGTTTACATAGGTCCACTGTGTGTGTGTGTGTGTGTGTGTGTGTGTTGACACTGCATTTCAAATACACTCCTTCTTTGAGCTCATCTCCATGGAGGCAAGTTTACTGTATCACGGGAAAGACCAGAATCAATTTTCAGAAATGCATGTAAAATTGTTTGCTTGTATTCGTTCACTACACTTCCCGAGGCAGAAAACACGATCTGCTTAAACTGAATCTGAATGAAAATGAGTTCGTTTTGCCACAAGCACAAATACAATAAGTAAATATCATACTGGATCCGTGTGAATAACTCCGGAGAGGGAGATGTTTCTCGAAGGTGTAAAATCAATTCTGACTGCTCTCTGAAGGAAGGATGTTACAGGGATTGAGATTGAGCGCCATCTTCAGGACACTGTTGAATTCAATAGATTAATAATGGACTTGCAGCTAAGCTTTTCATTAGGATCATAGACTATGACAGAAACCACCGATCATTTACTTCAGTTGCTTTATGATAATCTTTCTTGTATAAGCTGAAACTATAAAATTAAGGGAGACTATTAATTACCCCCCAGAGCAAAGTAATGTATCAATACCATGATACAAAGAAAGCAGGATCTGAGAAACATTCATCAAAATCATGACAACCCGTTAATAACAGAAACAGACCAAGTTGCATATTAAAACCACCGAAACCACAGTGACCTAACAATTTAGATTCATTTTAAATTAAAAGTGTGTAGGCATAAAGCAATTAATGTGTAATTAATTTGACGTGCAATTCATTTTAAAATGACTTTTTTTTAATTAGACTTTTTATGATTTAATTATAAGCTTTTCATTAAGCTCATGTAACCCCCGTTAATTTAATTTATGAACCCCAGTTCAGGAAAACTAACAAATAAAAATAATATGATTTTATACATTACGTTACACCCGAATTTCATGTGATGACCTTATAAAACAAAACCGCTTTAAAGACAAACAAATAAATGCTGAAGATGTGAGGTCTGTTGCTGGAGAAGTATCACTGGGTGTTGCATGTGAATAATTAATGAAGTGGGTCTTTTCAATAGTGGGTGTTTTTAGTAGCCATTTATAAATATAAGTATAGTACAATTATTATAATATATTACATTTTGTATACTTTATGCATAAGTGCATTAAATATCATTTTTGTTGCTGTTAAAAGGTGCGATGACCTCCTATATAGTCCCAGTAGTTAGGGTTCCTGTGAGCTACATGCTGCTGAATACCAGCAGTTTCATAGTTGAAAAAATATTCATTTTAGGAATTTGCTGACTGGCACCACAAACACTCCTGAAACTCAAGTTGAAAATGTAAAAACATCTGTACTTGTTCACACACACACAGAGAGACTCATACAGCCTGTATAGTTTCATGTATGAAGTATAGCACAAATGTTTTTAAATGGCATTGTGAATAATCCACCTCTTCACACTCATTATTTTACATTTTTCTGACATAACCCCATTTTTGTGTTATTGCAGCCTGTGTCCACTAGAGGGAGGAATTTCATTAAAAACATAATCACTACGCCAATAAGGATTTATATAATTGATCACGTGCACCTACCTTAATAGTGTGTGATACTGTGCTTAATAAAGTATGTTTAAGAAAACCTCTACTTCAACTCTTTCCATGCATTAGATTCATTAGATCAAATAGAGACAGCACTTGGCAAGAAATGTTTTACGGAAACATGAATCTCTCCAGTGTTTATTGAATATATATAGTTATTTACATATTTCTCAAAGCACTTTCTCACCTTATTGAGGCAAATTGTTTTCAAAAATAAAAGTCACATTTCAAATTCATCAGCCAACCAGTTGCAGTCCAGTGGGCGGGGCTAAGGCTACCTGGCTACAGACTTATGCCTAGACACACACACGCACGCACACGCACACACACACACACACACACACACACACACACACACACACAGGCCATTGTGTCTAGAACAACAGTAACTGGGACGTGGACTGAGACATTGACATCACAATGACATCACTCCATTAACCGGTTTAAAGCTGATTCAGAAAACTTGACTGTGCTCTTTATTTCTCCATATCGATTCTTAACATCTTGCATCTTGACTTTGATTGGCTGATAGATTGATTGACTGATATATTTGCAAGAGTGAGGTTATGAACAGTGGTTGTGCAGTTCTAAATCTCTCTCAATGATGACGTATAAAATCTAAAGCCGTACCTCTATATCCAGTGTCTCATGGGGGAAAGTATATATAGGAGGAAGTTTTTTCATTTTTCAGTTACAGCCTTCATGCAGTCTTTGTTTAGCTGCATCTGAAGTTCAAGGGTCACAGTTACATCACCGTACCTCACTGAAAAAAAAAAACTGACCTTTTGCAACAAAAAAGTCATGTTGCCATGGACACACAATACTGCTTTGTTTGGATTTCCAGAGGCACCAATGATTGGTGAGCTGAATTTCTGACCTTTGCTCTGCAAGCTTGCAGGTAGGTGGCATTGAGTACCATTCAAGTGTCTAGTTTCCATTGAGGGGTGAATCTGGATCTTTGACCCAGAGGAGCGGTGGTTTGGTTAGGGCTACCTGACCTTCTGTAGTTCCTCTCTGAGCCAGGCTGGCAGCGGCTGACCCAGTCTGTGCAGCAGCTTAGATAATTCAATGTTCTGATCCCTGTAGAATCTGGAGAGAAAGGCTCGTGACTAGAAAAGGAAAGAGTAAAAAGAACACATTTTTACTGTGCAGAACAGCTACACCTGTATAGAATATAGGGGTGAAATGGGACACTTTTTCAATTGGGTTCTGGTCTTTTGGTTTGGCAAGGACCTGTGCAATCCAGTGTTGTTTTGACTAACTTAATTTGAAACTCAGTTTTCCCCTAGCAACTTTCACAAAGGATTGGATATTTTTGGTTTAGCTAGCAAGGGCTGGACTGAATATAGATTTTGTAAGGTATCGGTTATTTTCAAGAAATAGGACAATAGCATTTAGCAAAAAAACAGAGGATAGACTGAACTGTTTCAGGAAAAGTACACCATTTATGTTGTCCTAAATAAGACTTGATTAAATTAAATGATTCAAATGAACTCAAAAACATACAGTTTAAATCTTCTTGACCTCATGTCAGATGCATGATATGTAATGGTGTTTTCTCAGCAAATAGCTTACATCGCCTGGTTGTATTCTTAACTGTAATTGTTAGATAATAAAGAACTGGTTTTACAGACGGGGCTAAGCTTAAGCCAGGACTAGGCCTTAGTTAAATGAAGATATTTAAGCACCTTTTATAAGAATGCCTTAAAAGAAAACATTACACGTGTGCACGTTGACAGAACAATGGGTCTGACATATTTTAAGTGAAGTCAGAGCAAGATATTTTCAGTTAAGACAGCTCAAACATGCATTTTAGTCTGGGACTAGCAGTAAAGAGATTAAAGATTGGCCTGTCTGTTAAACATGTTAAAACATACCAAGCTACAACTTAGTACATTCTAAACCATCATTTTCATGTACTGTTACACCAAGTTAATGTATAATGTTAGGTTAGGTCACCAAAAAAAAACAAACAAAAAAGATTCTGTCATCATTTATTTATCATCCTCCCACTCCAAACCTGTATGGCTTTCTTCCTCTGTGGAACAATAAAGATCTTTTGGGAAATATCTCAGTGGTCATGCAGTGTTGTTTTGTGGACAAAAACAGTCAAATCATTCTTCAAAATATCTTCTTTTGTGTTCATACACTCAGAGGAAAAAGGGTACAATAGCTGTACATTTGATGTACCATTACAGGCCCTATAGGTAGCTTTTTGAAAAGGTACCTCCCCAGCCTTTGTACCCTTTTTTGTGAGAGTGTGGTTTTGGAAAGGCACAAGAGTAAGTAAATGTTAGAATTTTTTTAGGTGAAAAAATAGAGAAGACAAAACTGAGAAATAAGAAGTGAGAGTCAGAGCTGTTCTGTTGGTATCAGTTATTCAGTACATGAGCTACAGACATGTTAGCTGTTGCAAAATTGAACAGTCAGAGGTCAGAATGAGTTCTCTCTCTCTCTGTGACCCATATTACTCAATGATGGCAAACCTCTATAATGCAGCTGTAATCATTAAAGATTAAAGGCTTCATTTTGCTCAGAGTTTACTGTTGTTAGGTGGTACCTCAGAGTCCATGGGTGGGTATTTGCGGCCCTTGCTCTTCCCCAAACATTTAGTTCTGCCCCCTTCCAACAGCTGACACCAAAAGCCCTTCTGAGGATCAAACCTGTGCACAAAGAGAGAACTATTTACAAGACTTCTTTCCTCAAAAACACCTTTCCAATTTGCATATTCATTTAAATGTACACTGTATATTGACATATCTATCCATCAATCTGATTTCTACACTAAGCAATGGAGGTAATCTGGAAAGAAATGTCCAGAATGTTGTTATACACACACACACACACAGATCTGACTGACAGATGTCTGCTGTAACCTTGTCTGTCTGTCAAATGAGACATGGCCTGGTTTGATAAGCATTCAGAAACACATCAGCAGTCTCTAACAGCTCTCAGCTAAATGTGATAGAAGACTGAGTGTGTGTTCGTTCTTTGGCAACGCAGTAAGCAGAGGGTACTCTGAAACAAAGTACGACACATTTGTGACACAATCTATTTTTTGTTTTGTTTTACTTTCTCACTGTGTTTTTTTTTGTCTCACTCAATCCTATTTCTTTTCTCAGATATTCTGTGTTTAGTCTCAGTCCCAGAAAATACAGAGACAATAAAGAACATAAGAGCCTTTTTTTCTAACTCTGGGCACTTTTATATCCCCAGGGTGATTTATTTTAAAACCAAGACTTTTATTTTTTTGGCTTTATGAGTGTCATATTAAAATTGCCTTGGAAAGTTTTTATTTAAATGCCTTGGTTGCGCCCTTAAAATATTATTGTTATTTCATAAATGATAATCTAATTAAAAATTTATATGTTAGTATACAATAATTTATATTCATTTAAAAGTTTTAGAAAGCCTTATGATTAAATATTATTTTTGATCTCTAAATTTTGTTGAATCATGCATTCGAAGCTGATTTGGGAACATTGAGATTACAAACTATTCAGTAAATGTAGATTTTTTATTATTTTATAAAGTCAGAGAAAATGTTCAACATTTGGATTCTTTGTGTGGAACAATCAACA